>NC_057863.1:164396208-164702875 GCF_019393635.1 Dromiciops gliroides
CCAAAGTGCACACCATCAGGGTTTCTCTTGTCCACTGATTGTTTCCAATCAAGATGTTCAAACAGTCTTTCATCCCCAAAGCAAGCTCAGAACAGTTGGCTCAAGCATCCAGGGATCTGCACCTCTCCTAAATCCCAGGTAGAGTACAAGGGGGAAGAAGCCCCAGCTGATGGTGAGCTGGCCATCCCTGGGATTCTTTGCTCAGCTTCACCATGGCGACAGCAACAACAGCGGAGATGGCAGTGCCCCCAGCAAGCTCAGGCTTCAGCAGCCTCCTCTGCCAGAAAGTGTGTCTGCTGCACAGGCGCAGAGCCTTTGTCAGCCTATTTCATGTTTCAATGCATTATATTGCATACGTTTAACAGGTAAGGCTGCCAGTGATCATAAGTTGGCAAAATAGGCATAATTAGGAAGAGAGAAAAAAGTTTTCTTTCTCTCAAATTTAAAGGAGTATGAGTAAACATGTATGTGGTTATTTCTGGAGTTTTATAGAATTTAATGAATTAATTCATCAAGATACAGTTACAGGACCAAGATGGCGGAGGAAAGGCAGTGAGCTCCTGAACTCATGACACGGTCGCTCCAAAAAACATCCAAATAAGGTTGTAGGAAAATGCCTGGAGCAGCAAAACTTACAGAAGAATGTACTGAAATCATCTTCTAACCAAGAACAGCTTGGAAGGTCAGAAGGAGGGAGCTGCTGTGCTAATACAGGAGTCTGGCCCAACCCCACAGTCACCTTGACACAGATCCAGTCTCAGGAAGTCCTCACCAGAGAAGGAGACCCCCAGAGCCTCTGACTCAGCCGAAGCACCAGTGTCATCTGGAACTAAGCTCACAGTCTGGTGAGTGGGCTGAGCCCTGGGCAGGGGAGAGACTACAGGGATCTATGCTGGTGCTAAGGCAGAATTTGGATTTTATACCCCTGCTGAGAACCAGGAGGTAGGCTCGAGTAGAAGTGGCCCAGGTTGGGGAGGGGCACAAGCTTGTCGGAGCTAACAACCACAATACACAAAGCTGGTTGATGGGCAAGTTGGTCTGGGGTCATCTAGGACCAGGAAACAGGCCCTGCGAGGGAAGAACCTGATTCTCCTTAAATCATACCACCTGGAACTTCTGAAGCTTGGGATAATGCAGCCTGGAAACAGTGCCCCACTTTAAAGAGCTAAAAGTCTAGTAAAAGAAAGGCAAGATGAGCCCACAGAGAAAGGTGAGGACCATAAAAAGCTTCTTCAGTAACAAGGAAGACCAAGGAGCACCCTCAGAGGAAGATGTCAACATCAGGGCCCCTGTAGCTAAAGCTTCCAAGAAAAATACAGATTGGTCTCAGGCCATAGAGGTGCTCAAAAAGGACTTTAAAGATAAAATTAGAGAGGTAGAGGAAAAAATGGAAAGAGAAATGAGGGTGATGCAGGAAAGACATGAGAAAAAAGTCAGCAGCTTGAAAAGTCAAATGGAAAAGAAGGTACAAAAGCTCTCTGATGAAAATAATAGCCTAAGAATTAGGATTGAACAAAGGGAAGCTAGTGACTTTATGAGAAACCAAGACACAATAAAGCAAATCCAAATGAATAAAAAAAAGAGGGCAATGTGAAATATCTTCTGGGAAAACTGCTGACCTGGAAAATAGGTCCAGGAGAGATAATTTGAAAATTATTGATCTACCTGAAAACCATGATCAAGGAAAGAGCTTAGACACAATCTTCCAAGATATTCTCAGGGAAAATTGCCCTGAAATTCTAGAAGAAGAAGCTAAAATAGAAATTGAAAGAATCCACCAATCACCTCCAGAAAGAGATTCCAAAAGGAAAACTCCTAGGAATATTATAGCCAAATTCCAGAGCTCTCAGGTCAAGGAGAAAATATTGCAAGCTGCCAGAATGAAAGAGTTCAAGTACTGTGGAGCCCCAGTCAGGACAGCACAAGATCTAGCAGCTTCTACATTAAAGGACCAAAGGGCATGGAATATGATATTCCAAAGGGCAAAGGAAATGGGATTACAACCAAGAATCATCTACCCAGCAAAACTCAGCATAATCTTTCAAGTGGAAAAAATGAACTTTAATGAAAAAGAAGACTTTCAGATATTTGTGATGAAAAGACCTGAACTGAATGGCAAATTTGACTTTCAAATCCAAGACCCTAGAGAACCACTAAAAAAAAAAATGGAGCTGGGGGACATACCTGGGGTCATACAGTGGGCAACCGTCTTGTGTCTGAGGCCAGGTTTTGGCTGGGATCCCCCTGGGTCCAGGGGTGATGATTTGTCCACTGTGTCAGTTAGCTAGATGATAACATCTTTAGGGTTAAATTGAGGGGTGAAGGGAATTCACTGGGGGAGGGGGAAGGGCAGAAGTGAAATCCTACATGAAAGTAACAGGAAAAGTCTTAGGGAGTGGGGGAAGAGATGGGAGAGGAACAGGGCAGTAAATGAATTTTACACTGATCAGAAAAGGCTCACAGGCCTTAAACTCATCAGAGTTGCCTCAAGGAGGGACTAACAGACACACCCAACTGGGTGGGGTAATCTATTTAATCTGGGCAGTAAAAGAGCCTAACACTCATCAGAATTGGCTCAAAGACCTCAATCTCATTAGAATTGGCTCAAGGAGGGAATAATGGACACACTCAATTGGGTGAAGTAATCTCTATAACCCTGCAGGAAAATAGGAGGGGAAAGGGATAAAGACAGAGGGGCAAAAGAAGGAAGGACAGAGTGGGGGAGGGGACAGACAGAAGCAAATCCCTTTTGAAGAGTGATAGGATGAAAGAAGATGGATAACAGAATAAATATCATGGGGAAGGGAATAGGATAGAAGGGAAACAGTTAACAATAGTAATCATGAAAAAGAGAAAAGGGGGGGAATTGTACAAAAAATATTTATAGCAACTCTTGGTGGAGGCTAAGAATTGAGAATCAAGGGAATATCCATCCATTGAGGAATGATGGAAAAAGCTGTGTTATATGATTGTAGTGGAATGGACTTGTGCTACAGGAAATGACAAACAGGATGATCCCTGAAAAACCTTGAAAGACTAATGAACATCGATGTATAGTGAAGTGAGCAGAACTGAGAGGACATTGTGCATAGTGACAGCAATATTGTTCAATGAGTAATTGTGAATGACTTAACTATTCTCAGCAGTGCAATGATCCAAGACAATCCCAAGGAACTAATGAGGAAGCTTACTATCCATCCCCATAGAAAGAACTGATAAAAAAGAACACTTGTGGATTGTACATATATAACCTGATTGCGATCTTGTGGAGGGGGGAGGATAAGGAGGGAGGGAGGGAGAAAAATTTAGAACTCTAAATCTTATGAAAATGAATGTTGAAAACTACCCTTACATGTAAATGGAAAAGAAAAAGCAAATGTTTGTTGAAAAAAAAAGATACAGCTACATTTTCCTCAAAATATATCATATTTAACAACAACTCAATCGTTTTAGAAGAAATTTACTTTTCCCTTGACTTTGGTGATTCATTTTTTATATTTATATTTATAATTTTATTTTCCCAAATTACATACATAATACAAATTTTGACATCAATTTTTAAAAAAACTTTGTGTTCCAAATTTTCTTCCCCACACCCTTGCCACCCCCGCAACCCCAAGAACTCAAGCAATTCAATATAAGTTATACATGAGTAGTCATGCAAAACATTTCCACTTTAGCCAGGTTGTGAAAGAAAACAGACAAAAACAAAACTTCAGATAAAGGAACTACCAAAAAAAATTATACTTCAATATGCATTCAGATAACATCCGTTCTTTCTTTGGAGATGGATTGCATTTTTCTTAAGATCTTCAGAGTTGTTTTGGATCATAGCATTGCTGAAAATAACCAAGTCATTCACAGCAGATCATCTCACAATATTGCTATTATTTTGTATACAGTACATTTCACTTGGCATCAGTTCATGCAGGTCTTTCCAGGTGTTTCTGATAGCATCGTGCTCAACACTTTGTAATAGTAAACTACATTTATACGGTACTTAAAAGAGAGTTTTCCTTACAATAAACCCATGAGGTTGATTATTGCAACAACAGTAATAGATAATATTTATAAAGTACCTTATACCTTACAAAGAATTTTCTTCACAATAACCCAGCAAAGTACAATACAACGTGTCATCATCATAATCAACATCAATCAATCATCATCCATCAATACTCCTCCTGATCCCCAATGAATCCTCCTCATCAATCAATCCTCATCTTCCTCCAATTATCATCAATCCATCAATTGATAATCATCATATTACATTACTCTTGCCTCTTCAAAATTTTTTTTCACAGGTATTATTAACTGTTTCCCTCCCCATGATATTTACTCTATTTTCCATCTTCTTTTACCATATTCTTCCTCAAAAGTGTTTTGCTTCTGAATGCCCTGACTTCCACTTATCCCTCCCTTCTTTCACCCCTCCCTCCTTATCCATTCCCCTCCTACTTTCCTGCAGGGTAAGAGAGATTATTCCACCCAAATGGTTGTGTATGTTATCCACTCCTTGAGCCAATTCTGATATTAGTAAGGTCTTTGAGCAAATTCTGATGAGTGTAAAGCTTATTCACTGCCCCACTCTTCTCCCATCTCTCCCCCTACTCCATAAGCCTTTTCCTGCTTCTTTCATGTGAGATTTCACTCCCTTGTACCTCTTCCCTTACCCTTCTCCCAGTGCAATCCTCTCACCCCTCAATTTTACCATAAAGATGTCATCATGGGGCAGCTTGGTGACAAAATGGACAAAGCACCCACCCTGGACCCAGGAGGACCCGAGCCCAAATCTAGCGTCAGACACAAGACACTAACCAACTCTGCAACTCCAGGAATGCCACCCAACCCTATCCACCCCCCCCACACACACATACAAAAAAGATAAACAAAAAATAAATGCTTACAGATATCATCCCTTCATAATCAATTCCCACCTGTGCCCTCTATCTAAATTTATTCATATCATCTGCCTTAATACTGAGAAAATTCATATGAGTTAGATGTATCATTTTCCCATGTGGGAATATAAATAGCTTAACCTTTTAAAATCCCTCATGATTTCTTTTTCCTGTTTACCTTTTTATGCTTCTCTAGGATCTTGTATTTAAAAGTCAAATTTTCTATTTAGTTCAGGTCTTTTCATCACAAGTACCTGAAAGTCCTCTTTTACATTGAAATCCCATTTTTCCCCTGAAAGATTATACTCTTTTGCTGGGTAGGTGATTCTCAATTGCAATCCCAATCCCTTTGCCCTCTGGAATTTCATATTCCATGCACGCTGATCCTTTAGTGTAGAAGCTGATAGATCTTGTGCTATCCTGACTGTGGCTCCATAGTACTTGAATTGTTTCTTTCGGGCTGCTTGCAATATTTTCTCCTTAACCTGGGAATTCTGGAATTTGGCTATAATATTCTTGAAGATTTTCATTTTGGCATCTCTTTCAGGAGGTTATCAGTGGATTCTTTCAATTTTTATTTTATTTTACCTTCTGTTTCTAGAATATCAGGACAATTTTCCCTGACAATCTCTTGGAAGATGTTGTCTAAGCTCCTTTTTAGGTCACAGTTTTCAAGTAGTTCAATAATTTTCAAATGATCTCTCCTGGATCTATTTTCCAGGTCAGCTGTTTATCCAAGAAGATATTTTACATTGTCCTCTATATTTTTATTCATTTGGATTTGCTTTATTGTGTCTTGGTTTCTCATAAATTCACTAGCTTCCATTTCTTCAATTTTAATTTTTAGTCAATTATTTCCATCAGAGAGCTTTTCTACTTGGTTTTTCAAGCTGTTGACTTTATTCTCATGAGTTTCCTGCATCACTTTCATTTTTTCTTCTACTTCTCTTACTTTATATTCAAAGCACCTCTATGGCCTGATAACTATTCATATTTTTCTTGGAAGCTTTGGATGTAGTAGCCCTGATGTTGCTATCCTCTTCTGAGGGTGCATCATTATCTTCCTTGTCACTAAAGAAACTTTCTATGGTCTGCATCTTTTTCTGTATGCCCATCTTGTTTTCCTATTACTTGACTTTTAACTCCTTCTTAAAGTGGTACACTGTTTCTAAGCTGAACTGTCCCAAGCTTCAGGGGGTCTAAGGGGTTAGGATTTAAGGAGTGGCAGGTTCTTCACTTCCCTGGCCTGTTCTTGGGTCTATAAATAACCCCAAGCCAACTTGCTTTTCAAGCAGGAAACAAAATTTTTATTTTGCTATGTTAAAAGCTCCACCAAGCCTGTGCCCCTCCCCAACCTGGGCCTGCCACTTAAGATTGCTTCCTGGTTCCCAGCTGCTGGGGTAGAACTACAAAATTCTGCCTCAGCTCTAGAAGAGACCACTGTAGTCTCCCTCTGGCCAATTGCTTAGCCCTCTCACCAGACTGTGAGCTGAGTTCTAGAAGATGGAGCTGCAGCCGATTCAGAGGCTCTGGGACTAATTTTTTCTGGTGCAGCCTGCCTGTGTCTAGATCTGTTTTGGTGTGACCACGGGGTTGGGCTCTACTCCCACCCTGGTACAGTAGCCCCCTCCTGCCAAATTTCTAAGCAATCTGTGAGTGAGATTTTCCCCACCCCATAGTTATAAGAGATTTAATTATGATAATAATCAGTATATCAACTGAAAATTGTGATTTACTATATGTAGATATTTTATTCTATTTTATTTGTAGATTTAGTGAATAATAGAAGCTAATCTCAATGCTGGATGATTAGTAAATGTTGGATGATCAGCAAATGCTGGATGATTATCAAGACTGTATTATCATCAACTTGCTAGAAATTATCCCAAGCCGTCATCTGTCCCTTTTATACATCATCCTTTCCACATCAGCATTTGGTATCTAATAATTCTAGTTGGTAGATTGTGATTTTGATTAGTCATCCTATTCTAATTAGCAATCCTATGTAGCTTCTAGCTAACATCTATTTCATCACAATTTACAGATCATGGTATTCCCCGCTACTGGTAAAGCTAGTAGCTAGAAAGCAAATTTTGGCTGATAACCAATGATTGAAAATTTGAGAAGTTTGTCTAGAATTTGTAAACCCTATGACAGTATAAAACCCTGGTGAGACCCAAGCTCAGGGTCTCTTAGGATCTACCCCTGCTTGAGACTGGCTTTATTGTGAGACTGGCCCTCTCTCAATAAACCTATTTTCTTTAGCTTGGAGACTTTTTTGTTTCTTTCCTGCTGTGCACATCAGACTGCCTGCTAGCACTCGACTTCCGGTGTGCGAGCTTAAAAGGCAAGGAGAGAATGGAAGTGAGTTTTTTCCTGCTCTGCTGGTCTCCTGACTGCGCTTCACAGACGGTTTCTCTCTCCCCAAAGGTGACCTTCTCTTTTGGTGAGTTTTATACGGAATATAAACTAAGCTTATACTTAAGATGATTTGTATTGTGTTTCTACTTTCCTATCCTTCTAATCAACATCACCTTGTGACTACCATACAATAAATGGTATATCTAGAAAACCAGAAGCTTCTTCCATTTACTAGTCTGGGAGATAAATTAAGGGAAAGGTTAAGTAGGGTAGATTTATGATCTAATATCCAATTTTAAATCTCACTATATATATATATATATATATATATATATATATGTATATATACACACATACACATATACATACATACATATACACATATACATACATATATTATATACATATATACACATAGACTAGGCATTTATGAGGTGGTTCCTTTGGTGTCCCTATGAATATTTAACTACCAACAGGTAAAAAAAAATAATGTATGCAAAAACAGAAATTTAACTTTAATCTGCATTATAAACATTTCTATATCCCCCCCCCCTTTTTTCAGGGCAAAGAGTGTTAAGTGACTTGCTCAGGGTCAGAAAGATAGTATGTGTCAAATGTCTGCGGCTAAATTTGAACTCAAGTCCTCCCAAATCCTGGATCGATGCTTTATCCACTGCACCACCTAGATGCCCCTCCATATCACTTTCTTAAGTTTACACAGTCTACAAAGCAATAAATCAAGCTCTTGTTTTAATATCCACTGATTTCTTTTTTTCTTTTTCTTTCTTTTTTGGTGAGGCAATTGGGGTTAAGTGACTTGCCTAGGGTCACACAGCTAGTAAGTGTTAAGTGTCTGAGGCCAGATTTGAACTCAGGTCCTCCTGACTTCAGGGCTGGTGCTCTATCCACTGTGCCACCTAGCTGCCCCCACTGATTTCTTAGAGGTAAATACACTGAAAATTTAACAATTGGATCTTGTGAGGATGTATGAACTATTTCCACCCCACCACTGGATTCTGCTCCTTTCTTCCATAGTCTAATTCATATTTCATAATACTACAAATTAAGCTGATTGCAATCACTGTTATACTACAAACACTATTTCCTCCTGAATCATATACATGTTCCTAAGCAGAGTATTTAAAACTTTCTATATTTTGGCAATTCTCCATCATTTCAGCCTTATCTTATTCTATTCTTCTACAGATTCTGGTATAGATGTTCTGCAATTCAACCATAATTTACTATTTAGCATGTCCTTCATTTTCCCATTTCCATCATTCTGTCCACACTATTCCTTAATATCCCTGTTCAATTTCCTGTCAAAATCCCATTTAACCTTTAAAGACCAATTATAATATGTAACCCTATGCAAACAAATCTTTAACTGATGCTCAAACCAATATAATCATTCCATGTCCAGTCTCAAACTGAATTTAAGTCCTACTTCTTTTATGCACTTAATTATAAACGAAAATACACATGCTATTTTTATACGAGTCATGTGCCCTACTAGAATGTACTTTCATTGCTCTTCAGTTATTCCAGGTGTGCCTGATTCTTCATGAGCTCATTTGGGGTTTTCTTGGCAAAGATATTGGGGTGGTTTGCTATTTCCTTCTCTACCTTATCTTAGAGATGAGGACACTGAGGCAAATAAGGTTAAGTGACTTTCCCAGGGTCACACAGCTGGTAAGTGTCTGTGGCCGTATTTGAACTCAGGTCTTTCTGACTTCAGAATCCATGCTTCTCTTCACTACAACAGCTAGCCGTCCTAGAATCTATTCTATATGAGAACAAATATTTTGTCTTATCTGAATATTTTAACAACCCCTTCCACTATCTAACATAATGCTTTCTTTATAACAGATAATTAATCAATTCTGAATACACATAAATGGAATTGATTTGTAAATGAGGGTTAAATTCCTAGCCCAGTCACATAAGTTATGATGTAGGGAGTTGATCTCAATTGTATTCCTGTTACTTCCTCTTTCTAGGACCATAAATTTAGAAATGTATAAAACCTTACAGTTTATCTTGTCTAACCTTCTCACATTTTTAACATAGATGAGAGTCTTTGGGCCAGAGAAGTCAAGCAGTATTCCCAAAGTCATACTAGTACTAAGAAACACAGTCAGGATTCAAATCCATGACCTCTACCCTCATCACCTCATTACCCAGCCCATTTTTCATCAACTTTGAGCAAGTCATTTAATTTTCACTCAGTAAAATAGTAGCTATCTTAAACATATATCCAGTATTGCAAGGCTTGCATGAAAAAATATGTAGTAAAGTACTTTGAAACCTGTAAGGCACTATGAAAATGTAATGCTTTGATATTATTGGTGGTGGCAATGATAGTGGTGCTAACTATAGCAGTGGTAATTGTACCATACCCTATCATTATTTATGGATATATCCCTTTGTGTGCACACAGACATATATGAATATATGCATGAATATATATGCATGATTATATATGTGTGTATGTATACACACATAAATAAGCATATAAATAAATGACATGTGTGTATGCAAATTTCAGATTCTTTTTAATGCAAGACAAACACTTTTTTAGCCATCCTATCAATAGAGATTCCATTTGAAGCAGTTGGGAGCAGGGCATAGTAGCTGTGATATTGGGCTTCTAAGAACAGAAGATCCATTGGTATTTGAATAGGTTGATAGAACTGTTGGTACAGGTAAAATACTAATTCCTGAAATCACCATAAGATATCATTTCTATACATTTGCATGAGAAAAAGAAGCTTTTCTATGTTTATATTAAGAATGGAAACTTCTTTAGGTAAATTTCTTTGTAAGAATTCAGAAAAGAGGAAGAACTAAAGGTAACAAGGAGTGACACCCTAGATATAGTCTTGACTTTTAAAATATTGATATATTTGAATTATTCATAACTCAGGTTCCTCTTAGGTAATGTTCTTAATATCTGAATCTAAAAAAAGTATATTACTTGCAATACTAATTATAATACTCATTGTATTTGACTATTACAGTTTTCTTAGATAGCCTAAAGAGAAAATGGAAAGCAATAGGATTTTTTTCAATATTTTAAAATGTTATTAGAATATAAGAGAACAAACCACTTTTTGTAAGGTAAATATTCATTCATTTCTTAAAATTCATCTTTCCACCAAAAGCAGAAGGAAACAGCCCTATGGATTTCTTATGAATAAGTTAACATGGACCTCTCAAATACAGCATACCTTTTATAGGCCAGCTAAAGGTCTGTGAACTAATATCACATACCTATCTCTCTATGGCAATGTCGTCTGCTAAATGTGTAAGTGTCATTGGAAGGTTGACCAAGAGGCTTTTTTTGATGTCAGTCTAGCTTAGTCACCTCAGCTGGTTACATCAAATTGTTAATGAGGTCCAAGTCTCTAGTTCAATGTTCCATTCCATAACTAGAGCAATAGCCCTCTGACCTTCCAAACTTCTAACAAGTGCATGTTATTAGTTATAAAAAGGATTCAGAAGGAAGGATGGATTAATTTAAACTCTTCATGAATTGTAGGAAAAGTAACTCAACATGCCTAATCTACTGAGGAAGGACAAATAGAAGTTCCAGTTTAATCCAAAGTATGTCTCTTTCACAACCTCAACTTATTTATAGTAAATTTTAACATCAGACATTACATTAAGTAGTATTTAAAGCAATTTAAAGTTTGCAAATCACTTTGTTGTGCTGTAACACCCGGTCCTAACAATATTATGAGCTAGGAGTTATTATTTTTATCCCCATTTCTATACATGAGAAAACTGAGGCAGTGGGAGGTTAAGTTACTTGTTCATGGTCACATAGCTAGTAAATATCTGAGGCCAGATTTGAGCTCAGAACTTCCTGACTCTAAGTCCAGCACTTTATCCACTGTGCTACTTGCCTATAAGATGCGCTTGGGGAAGCTAGGTGGTACAGTGGATAAAGCACCAGATCTGGATTCTGGAGGACCTGGGTTCAAATCCAGCCTCAGACCCTTGATACTTACTAGCTGTGTGACCCTGGGCAAGTCACTTAACTCCAATTGCCTCACCAAAAAAAAAAAAAGTTATGCTTGGAGGAAAGTAAGCTTATATCAGGCTCCTTTCTCAGAGTCCAGAAAAGGATCTAGACATCTAAGTATAAATATATTAATATACTCTGCCCTGAAATACCTGGGTCCATACTTTTATCACAATTATTCCTCACTAACTCCTGCCATGCTGCATGAAGCTTAAACTACCTTCTATCTGTTGTTTTACCTTTGCTCTGTTAAAAGCATTTCCCTAGATTGTCTTATTCCACTTAACTTCCCAGGGACAATCCAGACCAAAACAACTTTTGTTTACCAGCATTCTCCTATATGAGTTGTCTCCTCTAACTCTTTAATCACCGGGGCTATTTTGAAATTGTATTTGTTTCCTAATGCTTAATATTATTTAAAATCATTTATATCTATATCTGTATCTGTATCTATATATATGTGTGTGTGAATGAATACATGTGTACCTATGCATGTTACTTTTTGCATTCTTAGAAGGTCAAATGAACTTACTCATGAGTTAGACTTTCAAGTTTCAGATTGCCAAGTTTGTATTCAGTTGTCATCTTGTAGGAGCATAGTTGCTTTAGGGCATTGATTATTTAGTCACTAATCCAAAACAGAACAGAGAATACCATTAAGTAACATTAAAAGCTTCTGATTTTCTTTTCATTTTCTTTTGCTTCATCTTCAGCATAATGCATATATTTTCAGCAGTTCATAAAAGGCTTTATTTTTCTAATATGCTATTTTTTCTACTTATAAAATTAACTATTGTCATCCTCTGCTGCCAGCAAGATTTTATATTTCTTCAGGTTTTATTACCTCAGCATAATAGTTAAGGAAAATTACCTACCTTTTCCTCTATTTAACAATAATTGATAATAAAAGATAAGAACTCAACAGAGTTGGTCCATTTAATTCTCTGAAAAGGTAGTGTACAGGATTGGACAGAACTCTAGATTGGGACTAAGGTGATTTAGATTAATTTCCCAATTTTTTTCCACAGATTTTCTATGTATTTTTTTCAAATTAGATATCTATTTAATTAAACTATAGGTATTTCATGAGTGATGTAAAGAGTAATTAATTTAGAAAAAATGCTTAAATGTGAAAAGAAAATTTATTATGTGTTTTCTATTTAACTCTAACTGAAATAGAATAAAGTAAGCCCATGATAAATGTCAAACTTAACCATTCCTGAATATATTCATTCAATATTCATTTGTATTTAAATCAGTGCAAAATACTACTTTAATATAAGGTGCCTGATTAGCAATTCCTCAAGAAACTCAGTATGTGAATTGATTTTTTCTTTTGCAAAAATATACCATTAATATGGGCATATTATAAGGAAGTCAAAAAAGTGAGCCTTTTGTAAGATTGGATTGGCTCTGTCTGAAACTTTTCATCATTCTTTCTCATCCTGAAAGCATAGTTCACATAGTCTGATTTCAGCAATAGCTGCAGACCACAAAATTTTTCTTTCTACTTACCAAAAATGTGTAGGAAGCACAAAAAGGAAAAATCATTTTCAGGTTCAAATAACCATAACAAAATATTTATCAACATATTTAATTTGCCTTTTCTTTAAAAAAAATAATAATAATAAACACTACAGAGGTTTACATCCATTTCAATACAATCTTGAGGACAATGTTCTCATTAGTCTCTCTCTCTCTCTCTCTCCCTCCCAGGTATCAAATGGTTTTGGATATCAAGAAACAGTATAGCGGAAATTAGGTGATTACTCATTTAAGCTAAATGGAAAACTGTGTCTAATTGTCTAACTGCTCCATTGACTTCAAATAGTCTGCAAACAGTCACAGAGCCTTGATACGTTTAATGCCTTCACAAGGAGCTAAACATGATTTCTGTAATATTGAATTTCCATGGGAATTCAAAACATGACTCCTTTTGGTTCTGTGTCTCCTCATGTCATTCAAAGGGCTAATTTTCTTTGTGCCAAACAATTGGGGTTTGGGGTTTTGGATCCTTTCTAATTTCTGAAGGTTTGTGAAAGAAACCATCCACATTGACATAGTCATTCCTATACCAAGGTAAGATAAGAATTCTAATTGTGATTTCAAATCTAAACAACAGACCTGTAAGATGAGTTTCTGGCTCTCTGAAAATACAAGATGGTTATTTTAACCAATTTTCTGTTTGACTAAACTGCTCATTAAGTATATTTTTTAGAGGCCTGTTCAACTTTAGCAATTGATCTTTCCACTCCTCTGGTTAATAAGGAAGTGGTTTTCTAATTATTTCATCCTTCAGAGTTTTCTTCCCCTGCCCTTACCCTCATCCCTTTTATTTTAAGGGAAACCAAAGCAAGTAATTTGAGAAAATATCTGGCAGATATATGCAATAAACAGAAAGAAATTCCAAGAGGTCAAACTAAAAAAAAGTTTGGATCACTACTTTGCTTTGTGTGTTATAAAAGCATTTATAAATTAAAAGGAACAAATGTTATACTTTCAAAAACCAGGAAAAAATTGGGTTATTTTCAATTAAAGAACATTTCATTCAAGGAAGCATTATTATGTAGAAATCTTTGGCAAGGTATGCTAACTGCTTTGACTCAACAAATACAAAAGAAAAGAAAAGAAACCCCATTAAAAAGAAAAAAGAAAAAAAAAGAAAAACTAATTTTCTACCCCCCCCAAATCTATTAATGTTTCATTGATTTTAAAAGAAGGTAGATAAGGACACACCTATACATAATATCCATAGATAGATAGGATATATCATTTGAATATACACACATACATATACATGTAAGTTTTTGATAGAATAACTATATCTGATAATGATAACAGTATAGTACTATATTTTTCTCAAATAATTGAAAGCTGATTAATTGCTGATAACTTTCTGTGTTTTTAGTTTCAACTCTTTATAAAATCACAGTTCATCAATAGCCGAGATAAAAAAAGCAAAAAACAAAAACAAAAACAAAAAACCAAATGCTTGTGTACCTGCATGCTCTTGTGTGTGTGTGTGTGTGTGTGTGTGTGTGTGTGTGTGTATAAATTCTTATTTAAAATAGCCTTCTGGAGTAGCGGGAGCACAATGAGAGATAATTAAGAATAAATGGCTGAGTCAGCAGAACAAAGAACAATTTGGCAATAGAAGGTGAAAAGATTCCTCTTTTCAATGGATGTCAATACCTGAATAAAGAGAGCAATCAGGAATCATATGTCCCATGGTATTACACCACCTGAGTAAGAAAGAATATTCCAGGTAAGCAATTGAATTGTGTTTGCCAGAAACTTGAGGGAACTGGTTTGGTTCAGAATGGAAGGGACTAATAGGTAAGAAGTAAAATAGTAGGTTTTATCTTGGGGGTAATCTGATTAAGGACTTAAACTGAGAAAGAATATGACATTTTAAAGTCATTGGAAGGTTTAAAGGAGGAATGTGATATTGTTAGAAACACAGGTGAGAAGGATGTTTTTTCTGGTTGAATTTGGGATACATTTCAAAGTAAGATGTTTTCCAATTGCCATCCTAATTCACATGTACTATTCATTTGAGTCTGTAGTGTTCTTCCACTTGTACTATTGTTGTCCAAATGTGAAAGGATTGCAGTAAGAAATTAAAGAGCTGCCTTTTTTATGGAGGCTGAAAAAATTAGGGAAGATACTTTCGTGTAAAACAATAGTTTTTATTTAAATGTAGGCTTCAATTCAATGCTTGAATTGGCTGCATTTGTTTATTCAATATCTTTTTTTCCTCCAATTTTCTTTATTATTTTCTCTGTCAGTCAAAAGGAAACTGTAAGGTTCTTTGACAGAGAACATATTTTATTTTATGGTTTGGTGATTTAATTTGGTTTTGAAGCTAAGTAACACATATGATATTCAGTAAGTATCAGTCAGTAGAAGATTTCTAGGATTTCAGTAAGATGCCATAAGACCAAATATTTGAGAGAAAAAAATATTTAAAAGATTTTGTAACACTGCTCATTTCTTTAAATTTAGAATTTTCAATATATATGTCATTTATGCCACTTTTATAAGTCTGGATGGGCAAAACTGCTTTTCTTCTTGAAGCCCCATATCTATAATTCAATATAGCATTCTCTTGGTCATTAAATTTTAAGCTTCTTGAGGGCAGAGGCTGTCTTTTGCTTCTTTCTGTTATCTTCAGCATATAGCACATTGTACAGCGTATAGTAAATTCTTAATAAAAGTTTATTAATATATTGATTGATTAGTAGGTACTAGAGCTTTGGACTGTGCGACTCATCATCTAAGAACATAGGGTTTTGCAACAGTAAAGAACAATAGAGCATACTTTTAAAAATGCAAAATACAACTTGGTTTACTCCATAAATTTAAATATTAAAGCATACAATGATTACGTATGTAGGGTCATTTAAAGCAAACACCAGTAAAGTCTTGTTTAGATGCTTCATTGTAATTATAAGGAAAATATTATGTTGTTCATGGAGCCCATGGAGTATAAGTGCCTCTTTTTACATATGAAGAAACTGAGACTAAGAATGGTTATGTGATTTCCCAGGTGTCATATAGGTAGTCTGAGGCAGGATTTGAACATAGATTTTTTCCCTTATTTTCCAGTCTAATTTTTCTACTTAGTATTCCATCTTGCAAATATGAGAATAAAAAAAATTGACTGTCCTCCAAGAATCAACCCATTTTAATAGGTAGAAACTTATCACCAATGCATTTGCCATTAGTTACTGATGATATTTTCTTTTAGGGTAGTCACAATAACTCACTAAACTAAAGTATAGCTACTGTAATGATCCATAGGGGGAGAGGAAAGTAAGTCAATGAAGCAGGCAGTCAGTAAAAAAAGCATTTATTAAGGGTTTTCTGTATGCCAGGCACTATGCTAAGTAAACACTAGAGAGAAAAAGACATGTAAGAAAATAGGCTCTGACTTCAAGGAACACATATTTTAATGGTGGGGAGAACATGCAAAACATGTTACACAGTAAACTAATTATATGTGTGTATTCAGTCACATATATTATGAATAGGATATATTCATGTATATATATGCATATATATATTATTCATATACATTAAATAGAATGCAATCTCAGAGCAAAGAACTGAGAGCAAGGGGAAGGGCTGTAGAGAAAGGCTTAAAGATGGAATTTGAGCTAAGTATTGAAGAAAGACAAGAAATGAAAGTGGTAAGGGAAAGCATTTTAGGAATGGGAGGCAGTCAACAAAAAGGAGTAGAGTCAACAGAGGCAATATTATAAATAAGGAACAGCTAAATAGCCAGTTTTAGTACATCAGGGTGTATGTGGAAAGTGTAAAGTAAAAGAACACTGAAACAGTTGAAAGCAGCTAAGTTGTAAATAGATTTAAACAACAAAAGAGGATTTTATATTTTATTTTGGAGGTAAAAGGAACCACTGAAGTTTTCTGACTAAGGGGATGACATGATTAGACCTGTTCTTTAAAACACTTTGACAGTTGAGTGGAGAACGGATTGGAACAAGAAGAAACGAGCCAATTTATATATATATATATATATATATATATATATATATATAATTACATATATATGTGTGTGTATACATAAGCATAAATTAGATAAAGTATTAATAAAAATAATAGCATTTTATATGATGGAGATAAAATGATGTGTCAACATAACATATTGTACATGTGGAGTGATGGTTTTCCAAATTGATTTTGTTTGAACTAACAAAGACATAACAAGATGTAAAGAAATACAAACTCCTTAATAATTGCTAATTCATTATTTATTATTGCATTAATTCCCCGCTCCCAAGATCGAGGCAAATAATTCTAAACTACAGCAAATCTTTCATGCTCTTACCAGGAACTAAACGTAGACTTTTGTTGTAGACTCATTTCAGTCATTGTTGACTCTTTATGATACCAATTGGGACTTTCTTGCTAAAGATACTAGAATGGCTTGCCATTTCCTTCTCAAGCTCACTTTACAGATAAAACCAAACCAAACCAAACCAAACCAAACCAAAACAAAACAAAACAAAACAAAACTGCAGCAAACAGGGTTAAGTCATTTGTCCAGGGTCTCCCAGCAAGTAAGGAGGAGTCGGAGAGCAGATTTGAACTCAAGTCTTCCTAAATCCAGTGTCAGCGCTCTATCCACTATACCACCAAACAACAACAACAACAAAAACAAAAACAGCAACAATGACAAATGTCTTTTGATTATTGTTAACTCTCTAATACATCTCTTATATAACTAAGTTCTCAACCTCTTCCTGTCTTTTTGCTCAAAAACTGCCTTTTTTATATTTAACAATCAGAACCCCTGCAAAAACGAAGATCATTCATATGCCTTATGTTTTAATTCACCAAAACAGATGTGATTCTAACATATAAAATCTCAAAACTATTTGCCCTTCTTTTTTAACTTTTACATTGTCTTTTGAAATAATTAAATATATTATTTAATTTCCAGTGAATCTCTATTTATATCCATCTTCAAGGAATGATTGATTAATATTAACTTAACTGTTTGATAATAACTATTGTTTTTTGACTAACTGCTTGTTTCTTTGACTATTAGCAACAGAACACAACATGAACTATATGACTTAGTGGAAAAGATATTCTTGGGAGTTATCACATTTGACATGTGATATCAAAGGGCAATGACAAAATGAAATTGTTGGGGTAAAGGGGAATTGGAAGATATTTTCATGAACTAATATATTGTTGGATATTTATTTCATGGGATGTATAGGAACTGAGATGAAAAGATGAAACAAAATGTGATATCAGCAAAGCATTTTTAAAATCTGAAATACTAGAAAATGGTATATTTTAATAATAATTTTGCTGGCTTCTATGATTATAATGGAATGGAGGAAGGAGCAATGATGCAATGACTATAGCCTGTGGGTGTTTTAGGTGTGCTTACAGGACAAGAACAGAGAGCCAGAATGAAGATTAGTCTTCTTCTAAGTTGTTCAGAGCCAAGGACTGGAGATGACTATAGAAATTATATATATGTATGTATATATATGTATGCATGCATGTGTTGTATTTAATATCTATGCATCTACCTATCTCTCTATTGCAAAAGTGAACCATTGATCACAGTTTGAAAGAAGGTATATGTTTGACTACACGCACACACAGATATGTGTTTATTCATGTATAGCATTCATTCCTAAGCACTTGTTACATACATATATAACATGTGTATCAGCAAGCATGTTATTATGATAGAAGTAATTAGATACTGGCCCCTATTTCTAGTTGATACAGAGTTCCAGGCTTGCAATAAAGTTCAAATATGCCCTCATATACTTGATACTAACTGTGTGGCCCTGGGCAAGTAATTTAAACTTTATTTGCCTCAGTTTCCTCAACTGTAGAATTAGTAGAATTAAGGTAGCTACCTTGCAGTGCTATTTTGAGGATTAAAAGAATAATATTTGTAAAATATTATATAAGTTCTTATACCCCAACCTTCGATTTTACCATTTTTATAAAATATTGATGTATATATCACAATTTATCTTTGATGTAAAAAATGAGAAAGCAATAGATATGCTTTCACAGGTGATTTCCTTTCCTTCCTTCCTTCCTTCCTTTCTTCTTTCTTTCTTTCTTTCTTTCTTTTTTATTGTGGGGCAATGAGGGTTAAGTGACTTGCCTAAGGTCACAAAGTTGGTACATGTCAAGGGTCTGAGGCCAGATTTCAACTCAGGTCCTCTTGAATCCAGGGCCAGTGATTTAGCCACTGTGCCACTTAGCTGCCCTACACAAGATTTTCTATAGAAGTTCACATCTTCATTGTCACATATATGACCAAAAGTTGCATAGAATACAAGACTTTTGTACATTTGTTAATTAAAAAAATATTCAGGGCAACATTATTATTGTCCTATGAAAAGGAGTAGCAAACATATGTTAAAATTATATAACATCCCTTGAAAGGAGAAACAGAAATAACTATTCTAATAACCCTCTGATTTCAATTATCACCATCAAAGAAGCAATAAAAAAGGCTGATATATTTTATCCATTGTATCACAGTGTGAGTGAGAATGTCCTGTGCTAGGCTTAAATGAAAGATCCATTAACTATAGAGGGTAGGAACCATCAAATATTTCATTTGATGATAATATTTTCTAATTATATCAAACTTCAAATATTATAGAGATTTTTTAGTTACATCTGAGATTATTCAAAAGAAACAGAAAGAAAATAGATTTAAAACAACACTTCATTCCTTAGACATGGATGAGCTCCAAAGGGTTATGTGTAATACATAGAAAAAAATCATATAATTAGCAATTTGAGAAACTTATTTTAAGATCTATGGAAAGGAGAAAAGTACGGGAACAAGGGATAGAATATTTTATTTCCTAAAATTTTTATATGTATGGATCTAACAAATTTAAGATTAAAAGAGAGAAAAATAATTGAAAACATAATCTTTGCATCAAGTTCCTCTGATAAACATTTCATTTCCAAGATAAATAAGGAACTGTTTCTACTTCATAAGAATAAGTCTTACCTCATTTCATATATCTACATATATGAAGAAATAGTGCTCAAGAAAAGAAGTTCCAGCTATTGTTAGCCATATGAAAATAATGCTCCAAATAAATACCAATTAAAGTAATGCAATTTAAATTATTTCAGTATTTTACCTCATACCTGTCAGGGTAACAAACATGAAAAGAAGAAAAAAATTCAAAAATTATAAATGTTGGAAGGAGTATGAGAAAATAGTCACATTGATGCACTCTTGGTAGACCTATGAATGGGTATAACTGTTCTGGAAACCAATTTGAAATTATAAATGAAAAGTTACTAAATAGTGAATGCCCAGGGGTGTCTAGGTGGTGCAGTGGATAAAGCACTGGCCCTGGATTCAGGAGTACCTGAGTTCACATCCAGCCTCAGACACTTGACACTTACTAGCTGTGTGACCCTGGACAAGTTACTTAACCCCCATTGCCCTGCAAAAAAAAAAATAGTGAATGCCCTTTGACTCAGCAATATCAGTGTGAGGCATATACCCAAAAGATATCAAAAAGAAGAAAAAGTTGTTTGTGGAAAAATATTTATAACATCTATTTTTGTGTTGACAAAAACTGAAAACTAAGGGGATGTACAATAATTGAGGAATGGCTGAATAAGTTGTGGTGTATGAAAGTGCGAAAATGAGGAAATAGATGATTTTAAAACAGTACATGGAAAGACTAATATGAACTAATACAAAGTAAAGTTGGAGAACCAGAAAAGCCATGTATACTATGATATGAATATTACAATATTTTTGAGGACTTTGATAAATTGATGTAGAAGAAAATGAGTAGAACCAGAGAAACAATTCATACAATAATACAATTGTGAAAGCAGACAAGTTGGAAAGCTCTGAGAGTTATGATCATTACAATGGCCAGCTATAATTCCAGAAGACTGATAATAATACAAGCCATCCATTACTGAGTCTGTGACAGATTTAAGGTACAGAATGAGGCAAACATATTTATATAAACCACTGAAATATTGTTTCTGCTAAATTACACAAAATCATTTGAAAAATTTTGTTTTTCTTTTCTTTTTTCCTCTATGGAGTTTCAAGTAGGAAGGAGAGAAAATAACTTCATTATTTTTAATAGAAATGTAGGGGTACTAAAAATGTAAAAAATCCATCCACTTTTACATGAGGCCATTATACTATTAATTGTTTTGATTTGTTATGAGTCTTCTTCATAAGTGAGCATAATCTGTAAATGTAACTATTAAAACATATTAATTATAACTTCCAAAAGTTATAATCCATATAGAAGAGCATAAAATAAATGGGGGGAAAAGTGACTATTGTTTGCATTGCAACATGAAATTGGATTATCAAATTGGTGTGTTGATGTTAGTACTTATGTCTATTTCTCTATATATCTTTCTGTCTGTTGGTCTATCTATCTGTCTATCCATCTATCCATCCATCCATCTATGCACCCACCCATCCATCCATCCATCCATCCATCCATCCATCATCTATCTATCTATCTACCTATCTATCTATACAATAGGTACACAAGACAGATAATGAGGTGGTCCCAAAATGAATATCAATCTGAGAAGTTTAGATTACATTTGAAAATCATCAATCTTATTTCTTTACTATAATTTTTTTTCATGGGCAATGAGGGTTAAGTGACTTGCCCAGTGTCACACAGCTAGTAAGTGTCAAGTGTCAGAAGCCAAATTTGAACTCAGGTGTTCCTGAATCCAAGGCCAGTGCTTTTTCTACTATGCCACCTAGCTGCCCCCAAAAAATCATCATTCTTAGAGAAAAAATTGAGTACTTAGTGATCCGAAGCCATAATCTAAAGCAAAGACTTATTTTTTGAAATGTGCTTTTAATGGTGGTGTATTATTGAAAATCTTGTAATACCACAAACTTGTTTATTCATCATCTTGTCATCATTTATTCATTTCAATTGAGTCTGACTCTTTGTTACCCCATTTCAGATTTTCTTGGTAAATATACTATAGTGGTTTAACTTTTCCTTCTCCAGCTCATTTTACAAATTAGGAAGTTAAGGCAAACAGAGTTAAGTGACTTGCCCAGGGTCATAGTCAGTATCTGAAGCTAGATTTGAAATCAAAATGAGTCTTCCTGAATCTAGACCCAGCACTCTATCTACTGTGCCACCTATCTACTCAGTAGCATTGATGCTGAAATTTAAGGTTTGTAAAACACTTTATTGGGGGTGAAGCCAAGACTGGGGAGGAAAGACATTAAAGGCAGAGAGCTCCTGATACAATTATCCCAAAAGCAGTAATAAAAGAACCCCTGGAGGAGAAAAACCCACAAATGTACAGGCTGAGATTTTTTCCAGTTATAGATAGATTACAGAGGGCCATCCTGGGCTACAAGTAAAGTCCAAACCCATGATCGCGCCAAAAGAGACCCCAGGCATGCCACACAGAGGAATTTACCCCAGAGCCTCTGAATCAGGAACAGCACCAGTGTCTTCTGGAACTGAGAGTATGGTTGGGTGAGAGTGCTGAACGGCTGGCCAGGGAGAAAGTGCAGGGGTATAAGCAGGACCTAGGGAGGAATTCAGCCCTCCCACCTCAGCAGGGAACCAGAAAGAAATCCTGAGCATAGGGAGGCCCAGGTAGGGGAGGGGTGCAGGCTTGTCGAAGCTAAGAATCACTCCACAGAAAGCTTTGCTGGTTGGTTGTTTAGTAACTAGAATTGAGGTTATCTCTGGACCAGAGAACGGGCCAGATGAGAGTAAAACCGACCCTCACTCAAACCAAAACATGGTAAAGCAAATCCAATTGAATGAAAGAATAGAGGGCAATGTGAAATATCTCCTTGGAAAAACAGCTGAACTGGAAAATAAATCCAGGAGAGATAATTTGAAAATCATTGAACTACCTGAAAAACATGACCAAAACAAGAGCTTAGACACCATCCTCCAAGAGATTGTGAGGGAAGCAGAAACTAAAATAGAAATTGAAAGAATCCACCTATCACCCAAGAGATCCCAAAAGGAAAACCTCCAGGAATATTATAGCCAAATTCCAGAGCTCACAAGTCAAGTAGAAAATACTGCAAGCAGCTAGAAAAAAGAAATTCTAATACTGTGGAGCAACAATAAGGATAAATCAAGATCTAGCAGCATCTACATTAAAGGGCTGGAGGGCACAGAATATGATATTCCAGAGGGCAAAGGAACTGGAACTACAGTCAAAAATCATGTACCCATCAAAACTGATTATAATCTTTCAGAGGAAAAAATGGGACTTCAATGAAAAAGAGGACTTTCAGGAATTTGTGATAAAAAGACCTGAACTGAATAGAAAATTTGACTTTCAAATACAAGACCCTGGAGAATCATAAAAAGGTAAATAGGGAAAAGAAATCAAGAGGGACATTAAAAGGTTAAACTGTTTCCATTCATCCATGAGAAAATAATACTTCCAACTCATAAGTACTTTTTCAGTAAGGAATACACAGAGGACACAGGTCTGAACTGAATATGAAGGTATGGTATTTGTAAAGCATTTATTTTTTGTGTATTCTTGTTCTTTGTGGAGCAAACAGGGTAGGTACTCTGGTGTCTGGGGCCGGATTTGGGCTCTGGGGCTCCTGGACCCAGGGCTGGTGCTTTATTCACTGTGCCACCTAACTAACACATGTTGACATCTTTAAAATAGGGTTGAGGTGTAGGAGGAATAGACTGGGGTAGAGGCAAAGGGGGTGGGGTGGAATGGCAAGAGGTAGTTCACATGAAGGAAATAAGAAAAAAGCCTATGGAGTGGAGGGGAAGAGGGGGAAGGAGTGGGGGAGTGAGTGAATTGGCTCAAAGAGGGAATAACTTACATACTCAAGAAGGTATAGTAATATATTTTTGCTCTGAGGAAAAATTGGAGGAGAAGGAGATGGGGGGTGGGGAGAAGAGGGGATGGAGGAAAGGAAAGTTTGGGGGAGGGAGCTGGAAAAAGGAAAACACTTTAAAGGAAGGTCAAAATGTTCTGCATAACACCACAAGTATGACATATATTGAATTGCTTGATTTCATGGGGAGAGTTGAGGAGGGAGGGAGGAAGACAAATTTAGAAAACAGAATTAGCTAAAAGACCTTAACCTTACCAGAGTGGGCTCAAGGAGAGAATAACACACACACCCAATTGGGAAGAGTAATCTATTTAACCCTACAGGAAAGTAGGAGGGGAAGAGGATAAGGAAGGAAGGGTGAATGAAGGGAGGGTAGAGCAGATGAGGGGGCAGTCAGTAGCAAAACACTTTTGATGAGGAATAGGGTAAAATAAGAAAGACAATAGAGTAAATATCATTGGAAGAGAATGGAATGGAGGGAAATAGTTATGATGATTGACTACAATGTCAAAATGTATGGTACCTACTCTGCTGGGCTAGTTTGAAGAAAATTCTCTGTTAAGTTCAAGGTACTATATACAAATGATGATGAAGAGGATGCTATCAGAAAATCCTGGAAATACCCACATGAACTGAAGCAGAGAGAAATGTATTGTATACAAAATAACAGCATTAGTGTAAGATGATCTGCTGGGAAGCACGTAGTTATTTTCAGCAAGGCAATGATCCAATATAACTCTGAAGAACTTATGAAAATTGCAGTCCATCTACAGAGAAAGAAATCATGGTATCTGAAAACAGACTAAAACACATTTTTTTGACAATTCCTTAATCTGAAGTTTTGTTTTTATCTGTTTTCTCTCACAACCTAGCTAATGTAGAATTGTTTTCCATAATTACTCATGTCTAATTTATATTGAATTGTTTGAGTTCTTTGGGTGGCAGTGGTAAGGGAGGGAGGAAAAGATTTTGGAACACAAAGCTTTAAAAAATTTGATGTCAAAATTTGCTTTTATATGTAATTTTGAAAATAAAAAAGTATGTAAAATTAAAAAAAAACCCTTTATCTCACCTAATCCTCATGAGAATGTCTTATGACTTAGAACTTCAGTACCAAGTGTCTAAGGTGGGATTCAGACTCCATTCTATCTTATTGCAAGTTCATCACTCTATTCACTATGTACTATGAAGCTGCCCCTGAATTTGATTTGGGGTGAAAAATGTAGATTTCCAATTTTCATTTTTGTACTAGAGCAAGGATACTAGGCAAATTGAAGCAAAATATTGATTTGCACATTGGTTAGCTTTTCTTTGGAATAGCTATTCACAATACTGAAGGATGGTGAAGTAGATAAATCACTGAGTTCAAATCTGGTCTCATACACTTACTAGTTGTGTAACCCTAGGCAAATCACTTAACCTGTCTTTCGCAATTTCCTCAAATATAAAATGGAGCTAATAATATTGCCTACCTTCCAGGGTTGTTTTGAGGATCAAATGAAATGAATTGTAAAGTGCTTAGCACAGTCCCTGGAAACCAATATGTACAATGTAAATGTTAGCTATTATTATTATTGATATGAGTTTATTCAAGAAGAGGATGTTATTTTTTGAAGTGAATTTATTGCTCTGTTCCTGCTCTGTTTTGCTTATGTACGAAAAAATATATTAAATGCAACAAAAATGTATTTTCCTTAAGATACAATCTGTTTCTATCACAATTTATGGAAGCATAGCAAACTAAAATATAATAAACTTGTGAAATATGTAATAAAGGTCATGAAAATACCTTCCTTGTGAAAAATAGGACATTGTTGGTGTGGGAGTGGGAGACACTAAATACAATTCTGGGAAAAGTGTTTTTTTTTTCTCCCATAAAATTTTAATTTTCATGTGAGTGTGATGAAGAAAATGGAAAGTTCCATGACTCTTCTGGAAACATTGTGCTCCTTAACCTAATCATGGATTAAATTTGTCAAAGGTCTTAGGGCCCTTTAAAGGTGTACCATTCATTATTATGGAACACCTGACAACGAATTGAACTTCTTTCCTGATGTTCGGGAATGTTGAATCCTGCTATTCTGAGGCACAGAGTGCAAAATGTTACTGTACCTTAAATGAATAGCACATAAGCTTGTGAACTCTCTCTCCCTCTCTCTCCCTCCCATGGCTCCTCCTGAATTATGATTTAAAAAGGGAAAACATCCTTAAACTTTATGAAAAGAGATTTAAGTATTTTTCCTCTTAAAATACACATCTTTGAAGTCTTATTTTGGCTAACCAATTCTTATAAATTGCTGAGGTGACTTCACATCAGCTAACTTTACTAAATTCAGTAATACAATAGAATACCACCAGTTGATGAACTTGATTCTAATGACAAACAAGGCCTGATTACCTCCAAAATAAGTTTCTCTATAAGGTTCTGCTTAAGGAAAAATCTCTTTTGTGCAGGGTCAGTAACTTGGTATCTGGGCGAACATAATTGAATACTTAAAAATTCTTTTTGGATAACTTGAGTAGAGCCTCTCCCCCAATCTCTTCTGGGATTTTATGATTAACCATGAGGCTCAACGAGAGATAGCTGTATCCATATTAATGACTATACAAATAAGTTTGAGAGGTTATTTAGTTTTTGTTTGTTTGTTTGTTTTTACCTGATAAATGTTTAGCCTATCTCCTACTGAGCTTTGACTTGGAGAATCAAGGAGTAATGCCTCTAATGAGAGGGTTTTTAGCAGAAGCAAGTATGATTATGGAGCTTAGTGTCAGTTGCAGCACTTTAAAGACTAGGCAGGAAATAATTTTATATTTTGTAAAATTAATTTTATCAATGAATAAACATTTATTTTCTCTCTTCTGTCTTCCCCAACTGAAAAAAAGTAAAGAAATTATTTGTTATGACATGGATTGAAGTAAAATATTTCCATTTCAGTCATATTAAAAAAATATGTCACTTCCTGCTTATTTGGCCTATTAACTTTCTGTCAGGAGGTGGGTAGCATGCTTGTTCATTAATCTTCTAGGATCATGGCTGATCATTGTGTTGATCAGAACATATATTCACATACATATTCATGACTACAGAGTGATTTATTTTCACATTTTTATTTCCAATAGTACCAAATAATGACACAAGAAAAATGTGTCCAGTGAAAGCTTAAAGTTGTTGTTGCATTGGTATAACTCTAATATTAATGGAATTCAGATACCAAAGGTGAAACAAATCTTGGGTTTAGATATTTCCAGAGGTAATGTGTCCTGGAGAGGATTTTGCTATTGGATTTGAGACAGAAAATAATCATATTTTCCTCTATTCGTGACTTTGGCCACTATTTATCTGCTCTGGGACTGTAAATTAAAGCACAATGCAACAAGAAATGTATACATATGCAAAGCTTCTATAATGCTATTTTCCATATCGAAAAGAATGGGGATCCTCCTTAACGGAGAAACATGAAGTATTATGGAAATGTTATTGATAGGCTTTGATAGATTCATGGCCTTTCTATAAGTGATTCTAGTTTTCTAACTACATAGTTAAAAGGTTTCTTATTTCCTTATGTAGACTGAACTTTGGGTGCCTTTGGAAGGTATTAAGTGAGAAGTTTCCACCACACTCTTTAGCCATTTTATGTTGGTAGACATGTGCTCTGGGTTTAATTATTATATTGATAGTGTCCCGTGAAATAAAATGAAGAAAGAAGAAAGGCATTGTGCCCTCTCCCACCCAAAGTCAATAAGTGGTCCTGTGGATATGGACCTTTGTTCTGTGAAAACCCCTGATGAGAAAGACATTGTGAGATGACCTTTATCTAAGGTCAGATTGGCATTCTGGTAGCTGCCTGGTGTCCCAGAAGTTGCCTCTATTCATAGAACCACCTGTACGTCATGTCAATAAATGGACCAGCCAATTAGCTTGGAGCTGTGTGTGGGGACTGCCTGTCTTCTGGTTCCACAGGGGGCTTCTGAGAGAACTGGCTGGGACTCCGGCTCTTTTTGGAAGTGTGAGCTGTGAGGTGAAGACTGATTTTTCTCTCTCTCTATCCCACAGAAATCTGAGCTAGGTTTTTTCATTCTTTCAGAGACCTGTGCTCACTCTCTCTTTTCACTATATTCTAATATACTTTAATAAATACTTAAAAGCCTAAATTGTTGCCGAATTTATCAGTAAATCTTAGTCAGGTAATGCGATCACACATTAGATTTTATTCATCACAGATCTTTGCCTTGTACAGCGTTTGTTCTTTTATTTCAGATGGGAGTTTTGTGAGTTTTGAAACATCAGGAGTGAGTTATCCTAGAATCTGGATACCTAGATGTCTACGAATCCAGTAAGTCTAGCATTTGTGCCCCAAGGGTCAAAGACCTTATTGCCCTAAGTGGTAGCTAAGCCAAGGACTCATTAAGCAACAGTAACACCTTTGGACATGAAATTGGTGGGGCCAGGGCTATGTAAAACTGTGATAAGGGGGAGATGTAATAGACTCTGCTATTATGAACCCAAAGAACATATTTGCTACAATATCAAGATAAAATTTATTCTCCATTGGTGAGTGTTTTCTTGATGGTGTTACCTTCTACAGTTTCCAAAATGCAGAAACAGTGGTAAAAGGCATTAATAGACTAAAATATGGTTCTTTTATATCTTAAATTCAATTATAAACTCTTTTCTAATAAGTACTACTTCTGATAGTAACTTTATCCAAAATTTGTTTTTCCTCTTATGTCTGACTACCATTTTAATTAGTTCTATATCCAAGTCACAGAAAAACTTTCACTGCAGCCATTTCCCCCGTGTGCACTACTATAAGGTACCAAGGTTAGCATCAGAAAATAAATGTGTGATAATGAAACACACTGTAAGTTTGCATAGGATTATGGATGTATGCACATAAATTTTCTCTTGGATTTGAAGGCAGTGCTAATGTATGTGTGCCGGGAAGGATGCATCACCAGCAGCCTTTTCCACACTGCATACATATCTAGACTGTATTTCATTTCACAACTGTGACTCTAGTTTGCAGAGTCTGTCATTGTTTCTTCACCTCCTGGACTGGAGCAGGCCTTTGCTCAGTATGAGCTGCCCTGTTTCTGACTGCTGGCCAGCTTGTTCTGCTGACTGCCAAGGCTGTTTTCCTCACAGACCAAAGCTAAAAGAAGGAGCTTGGGATTGAGCTTGTGTTTCCTTATGTCATCTCCAAGCAGACCCAGAAGATGTTGACATATTCTCAAAGGTGTCAATCAAGAAAGTGATGATTGAAATGGTGATAGAGAGCAATGCTGATAGAATATCTGTAGCCTGAGGGGACAGGGACAAGGCACTCAAGTAGTGACCAAAATATAATGATATTTGAGAACTGTGTTTATTTCTATGAAGAAAAAATCCAAGATAAAAGGAAAGCAGCAGTTTCTAAGAGATTTATGAGCTCACTGATACAGTTATGAGGTAAGACCCAGTGATAAAAGGAGAGAAGGGAAGGAATGAGGCAAAAAGAAGAGTGGAGTTGTAATGTAGTTGATTGTGTAGTCATTGGGGACTCACGAAGCTTAGGTTCAGCTTTTTGTGTAATTCTGGGTAAGTTACTTAATTTTTCCAAGCCCTAATTTCTCCATTTTTAGGGGGCAATAATAATACATTTGTTACTTCCTACATGGTGTTGATGTCTACAGAGAATATACACAGGAATTATGGTTTAATTGGTAAATTAAAGGGAAATAAAAGGGAAACCTGGGATGAGCAAATTTTTCTCTATCAATAAAGGTCCTAGGGATTTTATCTACAATTTAGAATCTTGGAGCATTGACTAAAGCACAAAGAGGTTATGGGTCTTGCCCAGGGTGGCACAGAAAGAATATATGAGAGGCAGGATCTGAACCCAGGTTGTCCTAACTTCAAAGCCAACTTACTGTTTTTTGTGCCATGATTCTGCCATAACATATGTCTTGTCTTCTTCAGGCTAGAGAGCCCTAGTTTCTTTAACCAATCTTCATCTGGCATAGTTTCTAGTTCTCTAATTATCCTGATCATTTTTCTTTGGACACATTATATTTTCTTAATTTCCTCCCTAAAATGTGGCAAAATATTACTGTTGTAATCTAATTAGGGCATAGAATAAACAGAAGCTATTTTCTCTCTTTATGTGAACTAGATGCCTAAAATTGGGTTAGCCCCTTTTTAGTTTTCCATGTCACAATTCTGACTTATATTAAGCTTGAAAAACCTGATAATCATCAGATATATTCTGTATTCATACATTTTATTTTTTTAAAGCAAGTTTAAAATTTTATGTTGGTATTGTGGAAACAATTCAATTCTATTCATCAAAGACCTACTATACCCAAGCCATTATGTTAGGTACTAAGAAACAATCCCCAAACTAAAATTGTACCTCTCCTTAAGGAGATTTTATGAGTACTCAACTTGGGACACCTAATTTTGAATTCTACATCAGCCACTGATTAGTTGTGTTATCATGGATAAACCTCGGTTTTCTTATCTTTAAAAAATAGGCATATCAATATTTACAATACTGACCACAGAACTGTTGAAGGAACAGCACATTGCAGACCATAAAGCACAACTTGAACTATTATTACTCCTATTAAATTTTGTTGACAGCTTCATGGAACAGAGTATTTGGACTGAAATTTGAAAGATGGTTAGGATTCAGTACACAGAAGTTAGTGTGGGACATTTAATAAGGCAAGAATAATAGCTATAAGCAAAGGCTTAGAGCCAGAAAAATAAAGCATCAGAGTATACACAAATAGTCTAGTTTATGTAATATGCAAATGCATGTCAGGGCATATCATGAGAGAACACTGTGATGTAGGTTGGTGTCAGAATATAGAGGGTCTAATAGCCAAGGTAGAACAGCTAGCTTAAGAAATAGTAAAAATGAATCCCTGATAATGATGATTTCTTTAAGCTGCTTGACAGCCAGACAGGCAACACACATTTATTTTTCAGACACTTACTATGTGTCATGCACTGTGCTACAAATATGAACAAAGAGAAAGTTCCTGCTTTCAAGAAGCTTACATTTAAATGGTCCGAATTGACTTAAATAAAGCTTGGAGAAGAATAAAGCATTGCTCAGCCTGGACCCCTCCTCCAAAAAGAACTTGCCAAAGGAAGGACGCTGGTATGGCAGAAGGATGCTGCAGACTGTGAAGGTATTTAGAAAAAAAACTTCTTCCAAGTTGCCGAGAACACAAACACATTTTTTTTAGTAATCATTATATATTGCTAACACTACAGTTTAAAAAATGTTTTACCTATAATTCCATTTATGGCAAATAATTCCAGTATAATCATATCCCATTTTGCAGATGGAAAACTATTTTCAGAAAGGTTTTAATTATCCAAGGTTATATAGCCATTAAAGGGCAGAACCATCATTTGAATCCAATTTACCTAATTCCACATGCAGTATTCTTTCCACTATACCACAACTACAAATTTGCTATATTGTTTGCTATATTTTAAAATACTGTGTTGAAACATTTACCACAGGATTCAAGAACCAGGAATATAATAAAACAAAGCCCAGGTACATAAATTAGAGAGATGTTTCTAAAATTCAATGTCATCTCCCAGTTATTTTTAGTCATTGTGATACTTAAGTCTACTGGTGGATGTAGTACAGTGTTCAACGTAGAATTATAACTAAATATATAAGAAAAATATAGGGAAAATACCAAAAAGTACAGAATCTAAAATTTAGTAAAGGGGAGATCACAATGCCTAGCACATAACAGCTGGTTAATATATGCTTGCTGAATTGAAGTTTTTAAGCTTCTTTCCTATACTCTTCCAATTTTACCAGCACATACCACATAATCCTCTTAGTGATGAGACTAACCTACATGCCAGCCACCTAGTCATAAAGCTGCTCCCATTAGATTCTATCTTAGTCAACAGAAGGGAATAGTAGATATCAAACCCTGCATCCAGTTCTAACTAGCTAAGTGACATTGATGAAGTAATTTTTTATTTATTCTCTGAGCCTCAGTTTACTCATATACAAAGAAAAGGGAGGTTATTGAGCTAGATTTCCTGTGAGGCCCCTACTATCTTTAGTTTTACCACATAATATTGCAATAATATCACAGAAATCTGCTATATCTCCAAAGAGATCTTATAAAGAGGATTTGTACCAAATTATTCATTGCAGTTATTTTCATATTAGTAAAAAATAGAAACTAAGCAGATATTCTATTGAGGAATGACTAAACAAATGATGACCTGTGAATGCAATGGGATACCATTTTGCCAAAAGACATAATGGAATGTACATTTTTAGAAGAAACTGTGAAGACCTCTTTCCACTGATGCAATGAGAACAAGAAGAACAATACAAACATTGATGAGAATATTGTAAAGCTAAAACCAATTGGAAGTCTCTAAAACTCTGATCAATGCAATGAAAAAACATGAGTCTAGAAGACTGAAGATGAAACATACTACTCACTTCCAGCCAGAAAGGTGATGAACTTAAAATGATGAGACAGACATACTTTTCCAGGCATGGATAATGTGGGAACTTGTTTTGAGTAACCATATTTATGATGTGTTTTTTTTTCCTATTTGTTTTCCTCATTCAATGGAAGTGAGCATTGGGAGGAATAGATTATGAATTCATGCAAAAATAAATAAATTTATTTAAAAAAAGAAAAGGGAGCCCTGAACTAAAAGAATATGGGAAAATGATCAGAGATTTAGAACTAGAAGGCCCTTGAGAGCCCATGTAGTCTCACTGCTACAAGCTAAAGATGAAGAAATGAAGATATTGGGAGGTTAAGTGATTACCTTAGAAAACCCATGCAGTAATCATCATGTAACGATTGCAATGACGCCACCTGCTGGAGACTTACTGTAGAAGAGCTCCACCCATGAGGTGAAGGTCTTTGAGGGCAAGACCATGTGGCTTTTCTTTGGTGTCAGGAAGTAACATTTGCTTGTGGGAGGAAGAAGGGGGAGCCTGGCGCTCTTACTCTCTTTTTCCTTAGGACGCTGGTGGAGAAGGGAGCTAGAAATGTGCTCTCCCTTTAATAGATAGATGAATCTAGGCCTTTCTCTCTCTCTTTACCAAATTCTTATTCTCCTTAATAAATGCTTAAAAGCCTAACTCTTGCTAAAGCTTATAATTTATTGGCGACCACTCATTAGATATTTTAGACAGAATTTTCGCCCTTAACAATCAGAAACAGGATTTGAACTCAAATCCCACTAACTTCAGGTCAATGCTCTTTCCAAAATAATATATATTACTACAGCACAAATGCCATTTCATTCAATGAGTTACATCAGATTTGGTAACAAAAATAAGACACTAATACTCCCTCCAAATTGGGAGACACATATCACCAAGTTTTCACAGAGATCAGTAAGGGCCACTATATCTGGGAAGAATGAAGAATTTGTGTAATTTCTGCTCTGGAAAGAGGATGTTTTCAGTTCACTGTCCTACTAGAACAAGTTAAGCTAACTTTTTGGCTTAGCATATTCTAGATAAGTGGATGATAGTCCCTTTTTGAACACTTCAGCTTGAGTTCTTCAAATGTATATATGAAGAAAAACAGAGTTATAGGATATGTATCTCTATCGATATATTTATATATGTATATATATATGCATACACAATAATATATAGATATGTATCTATCTGTATATAATGAAGATTAAAAAATATGGGAAACAGTTTGGGGGTAATTTAATTATTTTATTAATAGCCTGGCAGGTAATTTATAAAAGGATGTTCTATTGGATGCCCTTTTCAGGCCAAAGACCCCTAATGATGATGAGGTCACAGTTTATATGCTTTTTTTTGCAAGGCAATGGGGGTTAAGTGACTTGACCAGTGTCACACAGCTGGTAAGTGTCAAGTGTCTGAGGCCAGACTTGAACTCAGGTCCTCCTGAATTCAGAGCTGGTGCTTTATCCACTATGCCACCTAGCTGCCCCATATGCCCTTTTAAATATAGGACATCCATCATATAGCAATCAAATCTAGTTGGTTGATCTGATTTGGAGGTGTTCTATATTAAAATAAAGTCTGAAGATATGTGACTTAGGTCACTCAACTCTTGGTCAAGAAAACATCACAGAAAAATATCTAGACCCCACCCAAGCTGATGGCAGTACAATGGTTCCCACTTAGAAGTGGTTCCTGCAGGAAAGTCCTTTATCTATCAGTCTCCACCCAAGATGCCATTGATCCAGATAAATCCTACTTTCTTTTTTTTTGGTGAGGCAATTGAAGTTAAGTGACTTGCCCAGGGTCACACAGCTAGTAAGTGTTAAGTGTCTGAGGCCGGATTTGAACTCAGGTCTTCCTGACTCCAGGGCCGGTGCTCTATCTACTGTGCCACCTAGCTGCCCCGAATCCTACTTTCAAAAAGAACTTAGAACTTGGAGTGAGAGAGAAAGGACTAAGAAAGAAGGGGAGAGCACTGGGTCCCCCAAGATATTGGGTATTGATTATTATTTCTCTCTACATATACATATATATATATATACAAACATATATATGTATATGTACACACATACACATGTAAATGTACATACGCTATATACATAATTTTCATGATATCACATGCTACAGCACTATTCTTTTAAAAGAAAAGGTTATTTACCCAGTCTTGATATCTCTAATAAAGAGAAAATCTAAAAAAAAAATCATATTGAAAACATTTGATTTTCACATGCTGCTCCTTGGGAGGTATGCCTGCAGGATTGAGTCAAGTTCTTATATATTGTAGATGTAGACTTCTAAAGAATTATCTTGCTCTGTTTTGAATCATCATTTGCTCATTTGCTCATTTTAGTAACAGTAAGTGGTAAGGTAATATGCTTACAGTTTTGTTTGTTCAGCTTGCTTCCTTCATCTTTCTTGGAGCAGAATGCAGACTCCCTCTTCTTTATTCTCAGTTACCTGTGTCTTCTCATCTCAATAGACTGTAAGTCCTTTCCCTGATTTTACCTAATTGAACAGATCAAGAACTGGTGTGTGCAATAATACACACACACACACACACACACACACACACACACACACACACACCCCTTTCCTTAATTGCAACCCCACTGCACATATTTTTTCACGAGTTCCTTTTGCTAACAATATTCACCACCAAATATCTGTTGATGTGTCTCCTGACTTAGACAGACAGGCTTTTTAGATCAGTCTCATACTCGACCCATGTATACAGCTTAGTGGGACCTTTTAAATTTAGTACTTGATCACAGATCATAGCTTTAGAGCTTAAAGGGCACTTAGGAGGAATTGAATATAAATGCTTCATTTTATAGTTGAGGAAACTGAGGCCATAAATGTTAAATGAGTTGCCCAAGGTCACACAGTAGTAATTTGAAAAGGGGGAATAACTTTGCTGACCTAACTTTTGAGAATGATGAGACATTAGAGTTGGCCATTAGTAGAGGTTCTCCATTATAAGAGAAGAGAACATTCCTGTTTTAATGATTAAGAAGTAAGGAGAGTTACTTTGGGGAAAAAAATGAGCATAATTTAAACCCTTTTCTTCCCTTCATTTTACCAAATCTTATATAAAAATTCCATCTTTGTGATTATTTCTTAAAGTGTTTGGGAGAGGGTTCAATATAATGTGTAAATCTAATGCATCATTAACTGAATGCATCGCTGTTGCTGATGTAACATGACAGAAAAAAGGAGATGCGATTAATAAACGGAAAATCCTAACTTATCAGAAGCATCATCTTGACTAATAATTATTCAGATGATAGATTGCCTGAGGCACTCTTGCAATATGTATTCAGAGAAGATTCCTTACTGTCATAACTAAAAAGCAAAAATTAAAGTGAAAATCACATCATTGTGACTGACAAAGTTTTAGAATATAGCAATGGGGGGCAGCTAGGTGGCGCAGTGGATAAAGCACCGGCCCTGGATTCAGGAGGACCTGAGTTCAAATCCGGCCTCGGACACTTGACACTTACTAGCTGTGTGACCCTGGGCAAGTCACTTAACCCTCATTGCCCCACAAACAAAAAAAAAAGAATATAGCAATGGACAACCAACCATAATACTTTAAATGAAATTGCATCTGCTGCTTTTCTCTCCAATTTCCTTAATGGCTATAAGACCCAGAACCTAGATCTCCTTCTTCCTCATAAGAGGGGTACTGCCTCTGGGCTCAAATGTACTGATTCATTCCACAGGAACCTAGACAATAAAGGAAATCAACATTTCCTCATATCCTCTGGCTCATAATTCCCCAACATGAAAGACCTAGGGCATATTACTTCAACAAGCTTAGATATCTCCCTAAAAGATGTTAACATGGTCCTTTCTAGAGTAGATATTTAAAATGCTAAACCAAATAACAAGTATCATGTGTAAGTCAGGTATTTATTTCTTTTTTTCATCACAAAATAAATACTTAAAACAGAAAAGACTCCTAAGGCCACATTAGCATATATTTAAAACACAAGTTATTATCTATAACCTCTATTATACTTTTCCAGGAAGCAGGAAAACTCCCTGGAGATGTTTGGAATTCCTAGATGAATTTTACTTTTATATCAACTTGCACTATCTGAGCAGCAACTCAAGTCTAAATTTTTGTGCTAGCAAAGGAATGTCTTATACTCCAGGTAATGTCGTCATGTACTCCAAGAAAGGTGAAGTTGCAGCCAGCACCTGAAAACTCATGTCTGTTTTCACTCATGATGCAGCTGTCAGAACTGAAGACATCCAGCTTCCTGGGTTGCTCTATGGTGACCTATATTTTGGGAAAGAGACACAAAGCAGAAGAAGTAGCTAGGGAATAGAGATCCAATGATACAGTGTTAGGTTCACTGAAGCTACCATATGTTCCTATAGCCACATGCTTATAATAGCCACTGAAAAGTTAGGAATAATTGGCATTGGCTCAAGGATAGCAGGGCGGGGGGAGGAGACAGAGACAGACAGCCAGAGACAGAGAGACAGAGACAAACAGGGAGAGAGACAGACAGACCTACAGACACAAAAAGGAAGAGAGACACAGAGACAGAATCAGACAGAGAAAGAAAGGGACAGAGACAGAGAGAGTAGGAGAGAAGGGAAGGAATAAAGGCAGAGATGGAGAGATAGGAGAGACAGAGAAAGATAAAGACAGAGAAGGTAAGGATAGACACTTTGGCCACCCACTTCTTTTAAATTCTACTGAATAAACAGGTTTTCCAGGTTAAGTTGACCATTTTTTAAAACAGCCTGTTTTTCTAATCCCACTCCTCTGCTCTGGTGTGTAAGGGAAGAACAAGGACCTTTTTGATCATAGATGTTCTTCTTTAGCAAGGGTCTAGAGAACTCACCTATCCCCAATTATGATATATGGGATGTCTTTTACTATCAAAAAACATAAAATTCCATAGGATCATCAATATATGACTGTATTATCTTGAAGCACAAGTCTGTTAGCCCTGAATACATGTCTTTCTGTGGAGCCAAAGCACATATGCCCAACTCCAGGTAAAGTGTCTCATGGGGTCAAGTCATTCAAGTAGCCCTTGAACACATGGTTAGAATAAAAAACATACTTCTGAATAAAACATCTATAGAATATTCTTATGAGAGGGAAGAATAGTCACAATTCTACATATATTTTTTCACCTACAGATTTTCCTCCAGTGAATGTGTCTACTCTATTAGCTAACATATCTCTGAAATATATGTCAATTGAGAATTCTCACATAAAGTCTGATTATAAATCTATAACTGACGATGCAATATTCCCACTTAGATGTCCTATAAACATTAACAACATTATTTTAAACCAAAAGGGAAATTGGATATTTTCGATCAATGTTTTTACCTATTTGTGAGTTGGTAATTGAGAGTGGACTTGGTGGTCATGTCTTAAAATACTTGGGCTCATTCTTGCCTGCCCATTTGTACAAACCTGAATCCAAATGCCCTAATTGTCCTCGACTACTTCCTGTTTGCAAATTGGAAATATTCACAATATCGGGAACATATTATTTTTAATGCGTTCACATATGAATTTCTTAATGGCAGCATTAAAGCCTCATGAAGTAATTATGTATTTGTCATCATCTCCTTCCTTTGTCAATCAGCACAAAGTGCTCCCTATAGAACCATTGAACACAGGCTCTTTGTGAAATGAAGCATTTCAGTCTGGCAGTTAAAAAAAAAAAATTATTACCACCCTAGCAGATGGAACCTCCGTAATTTAGTACTAATCAGCTCGACTAGTTTTACAGAATTTCTGCCTTTAATGTCCTGTGCCTTCATTGTGTATGATTTACATGGAGCTGAGAAGAGCTTTAAAGGCTAGCAGCGAGCAGTAGCTGGCTGATGCTATCTGCCTGTCATTAGAACTCCCTCCTGCTGCCAAGTAGACCCTGTATCAGGTGACTGGGACAGGCTAAAGAAGGGAATACACCTGCAATTGAGTTCACTCATTCAGGGCCAGATTATGATTGGTTAGATAAAGGGAAGAGATGTATTCCATTCCAGACCAGTAAATGACCATGCCATTGTGCTGTCACCTCTTGGGGAGAGGGCAGGCTGAGAAAGAGATATATTACTTGCTGATTCACCCTTGCCCTGGGAGAGGTGAGTGACAAGCCAAAGTTGAAGTCATCCCCCAGACTCACCAAGCAGCTGTTGTCTTTTCATCAGTGTACTGTTTATATCAGCCCTACTACACTGTGATTAATATCACAAGTATAAGGCTTTTTTAATGTTTTCAGAAGATGTTGGAAAAATCCCTGACTGTGAAGACTGTTAGAGGAGAGTATATTTTTGTTATGGGAAAGAGATTTGGGATGTGGCAATAGTGTTTTCTTTTTCTTTTGTTTCTCCCAAGGCTTCTTTTCAAGACATTTTTGTTCCTCAATATAGTTAAATTAAGCAGATGTTCAATATTGATAGAGTGTCTTTATATGTCTGGAGGCGTTTTTCCCACACCAATCTTCTTTACCTTTTTTTTTTTTAATGACAAAAGAGTATTTTGCTTTTGGGTGAATCACAAATGAATCCAGAATCTGTGATGCTGTATTTTAATTGTATTTGTTTAAAGGCTTGAACAAATTTTGAAGGTCACAGGGAACAATTTTCCATGCCTAGATGCAAAGAGAAGTAGTGCAGTTTAAGGTTATAAATACTGGTTTTGGATTTGTAAGTTCTGTGTTAAAATTTCACCTCTAATGCTTACTATGAGGTTTTTGTGCAAGTCACTTTACAAATCCAATCCAATCTAATAAACATTTACTAAGCACTTATGATGTGACAGGCACTGTGCTAAGCTCTGGGGACACAAGTAATAAAAAAGATAGTTCTTGCCTTCAATGAGCTTACAATCTAAAGGGGAAGACAACAAAACAAAAAGAGGTGCAAGAGCAGGGGTAGGTAGGAACAGGGTACTAGGTGGTACCCAGCACTGGGGCATTTTGTTCCATGGAGTTGAAACCAGGCAGGGCAACAGATGCAAAGTGGAGTAATCAGTGAGCCCAATTTTTGCCCTTTGTGAATAGTTGGTACTCTACCTTCCAGCACCCCAAATAGAGGAGAAAGGAGGTTGAGAGGAGTTAGAATTATTCAAGGCTTGAGTTAGCATCAAGGTGATGAGTTTAAAATTGATGAACTAATAGGGAGAGGGGCAACTTCTTTCTAGGAGTTGAAAAAAGGCAGGGTAGCAGATGAAAAGGGGAACCTCCCTTAGATTTGAAGTTTTCTCAAATGTAAAATAGAAGGGTTAAAATAAATAAACTGAGATTCTTTCTATTTCTAATTATGGTCCCTGTTCTTTCCACAACCTTATTTCCCTCCCCACATACTTAACCACAGGTAAAACACATCCCTCTCTAAAAGAAAATGGGAGCTATATTTCTTCCTAAAAAGATCAGCGATGGATACTATGTAAGTATCAGATACTAATTTAAAGGAACGAAATGAGCTAACTCCTATGTTTGATGATAAGATAAAATTAATTTTTCATCCAAAAGCATTTGCAAATTGTGACAGCTCTTTTCACAAATGTTTGTTGCTTCCCTGAGGAAAGGGAGGGGGGAGGATTAACATTCTGCTCATACTATATTTAGCAAATGGCATGTTGTCACTTTTCTGTATTGACTTTGATATCTAAGTATTCACAGGAGGAAAGACAGTGCCCCTACTTAACAAGCACACATTAACCCCTACTGTCTAACTGCAGTTCAACTTGTCTGCATACAGAATCAGAGGATAATACTGGCAAAGAAATGTTTTCCCTTTGCAAGAAAACTTATTTTCTTTAATTTCCTTTCTCTTGGCATCTCTTCCATAGTTTTGTTACCAGATGCCTTGACTCTTTGTTTCTAGATGTCAGTATTTTCTTTCCTGACTTTGCTTGTCATCTTGGCACTTTTCTCAGGCAAAAATGCCCTTCCCTGGCCTGTGTTGTTTCCTTTATTAGAATGGAAGCTCATTGGTATGGAACTATCTTTGAATTCCCAGTGCATAGCACAATGTTTGACCCATAGTAATTCTTTAATATATGGTTTTTCATTCATTCATTCATTCATGGATTCATTTTGGAATTAAAGAAACAAAGATTTAGAGATAAAAAATACCTCATAAAGCTGCCTCATTTTTCAGATGAGGTATTTGAGGCACACAGAAGCAAAACAGCTTGCCCTGGGCTATAGAACCAAAATCATGGGGAGGATTCCTTCTAATCCCAAGTCTTTTTATTGTACTATACTATCATGTGATACCTTTTACAGTGAGAAAATGTCATGCACCAAACTAATCTTCCTTAAGTCCAAGGGAAATGACACTACTCTCCTATTCAAAAGCTGTGCACAATTCCCCATTTCCTTTATTTAGGTCTTTTCATCAGGGATGCTTGAAAGTTATTAAATTAAATGTCCATTTCACCCCTATTCAGTTGTTCTGGGAAGGCTCTGCCTTCTGGAGCATCATATTCCAAGACCTCCTTTCCTTTAACATTGTAGCTGCTAAATCTTGTATGATCCTGTCTGTGGCTAAACAATAATAAATGATTTCTTTCTGGGTGCCTGTAGTATTTTTCAGCTTTTCCTGGGAGTTCTGGAATTTGGGTATTACATTTCCAGGAGTTTTCATTTCCAGAACACTTTCAGGAGATGATTGATGGGTTTTTTAAATTTCTGTTTTACTCCCTGGTTCTAAAATACCTTGGCAGTTTTCTCTTATAATTTCTTGAAATATAAGGTCTAGGCTTTTTAAAAAATCATCATGGGGGCAGCTAGGTGGCGCAGTGGATAAAGCACCGGCCCTGGAGTCAGGAGTACCTGAGTTCAAATCCGGCCTCAGACACTTAACACTAGCTGTGTGACCCTGGGCAAGTCACTTAACCCCAATTGCCTCACTAAAAAAAAAAAAAAATCATCATGTATTTCAGGTAGTACAATGATTCTTAAGTGATTTAAATTTGCTCTCATGAATATATTTCCAGGTCAGTTTTCCAGTGAGATATTTCATGTTTTCTTCTATTTTTTTCTTTCAATTGACTTTAATTGCTTTTTTTTTTTTTTGGTTTTGGTTTTGGTGGGCAATGGGGGTTAAGTGACTAGCCCAGGGTCACACAGCTAGTAAGTGTCAAGTGTCTGAGGCTGGATTTGAACTCAGGTACTCCTGAATCCAAGGCCGGTGCTTTATCCACTGCGCCACCTAGCTGTCCCCTGACTTTAATTGCTTTTTGATGTTTTATGGAGTCATTAGCTTCCCCTTGATCAGTTCTAATTTTTAAGACATTATCTTCTTCAGCAAAACATTGTACCTCACTTACCATTTGACCCTTTTTGCTTTTAAAATAGTTATTGTCTTTAGTATTTTTATGCCTCCTATATCAAGGTGTTAATCCTGTCTCCATAATTGTTTTTTATTATTCTCATTAATTTTTCCCAATGTGACCTCTATTGCTCTTGCTTAATTTTCATAATTACCGCTTTTGCTCCCTTTTACAAAAATCTTTTCTTAATTGTTTAAGAATTCTTGTTGAGTTTCCAGCAAATCTGCATTTTTCTTTGATGTTTTGCTCATAGATGTTTTAACATTATTATTTTCTTTGAAATTTGGTTTTGTGCTTCTCTTTTACCATAGCTGTTTTTTATGATCAGTTTGTGTGTGTGTGTGTTTGCTCATTTTCCCAACTTATTTCTTAACCTTTAATTTTTTATTAGAATTGGTCTCTGCTCATCTCTAGGCTGGGGTAATAGGGAGGATGATGCCAGTGTTTTAAGTTTCAAACTTTTTGTCCTGCTGTTTTCACAGCTAATCCATTTGGTTTGTATGTTTTTCATTGTTTCCAGGGTGATGTGATCCAGGGAGAGGTGATGGTCACTGCTGTCCTGGTCTACATTCTTCATATTTAGGGACCCTACTTCCTTTTGAGAGCAAGGGCTAGCACCCCTTTCTCTGCTGCAACCAGGAACTGGGTAATGGATAATAGAGTTGCCAGGTAGTAATCCATTATGTGTCCTGTGCCTGTACAGTGGTCCGCTTTTACCTCTTTCTGGGTAGTGAGAGTTCTTGGAAGTATTACTGCTGCTACAATCTCCAAGGCCCACAACTGGTGCTGCTGGAGTTGTGCTCTGGGTCAGCCACCACCTCCGTGTCACACACTCTCTCCTTCGGACCTCCTAAGTTGTCTTGGGTGTGAAAAATGATTTATCCTGACCTTTTATTTGGTATATTGGGAGAGCTTGGCTGGAATACTCTCTCTACTCCACTGTCTTTTCCATTGTCTTTAATAAAAAAATAAACTCAGGCATCTAGAATTCAACACCTTCCAGAATTTTAGGCATGTTTCAATATTTGTCAGGAAATATTTCATGGATTATCTTTTTTTTTTTTTTTGGTGAGGTAATGGGGGTTAAGTGACTTGCCCAGAGTCACACAGCTAGTAAGTGTCAAGTGTCTGAGGCTGGATTTGGTCTCAGGTTCTCCTGAATCCAAGGCCAGTGCTTTATCCACTGTGCCACCTAGCTGCCCCCATGGATTCTCTTAATCAAACTGAAGAAATAGTTGCAATTTTGACTGTATGCCCTCCTAAAACACACGTTACTTTGCATACCCTGCCTCAAAAACTAAGAATATATGCCTGACACCTCTTAAAGTTTTGCCATATGCTTCTTCATTCAAGGATAAGAAATGCTTTCTCTTCATCCATGATCCGTTTCCTAAATTCTGAACAATTGACTCCTGTTCCCATCATTCCAATCAAAATTATGTTTCCCTTTCTGAATTTCTCTTACTCCTCCACTGAACCTTTATCAGTGATTTATATAATACATCATATGAAATTTTGTTTCCAAAGTCAGTATCTTCACTAGTCACATAGAAGCGAAATGATGGGTAAGCTTTCCAGTATTGTGAGTGTATGTTGTATGATATTCTCTGCTTAATACATCAAATGGAAAACATTATTTTGAAAAAAATAGACTAGATTATTTCATTTCTATTTCATTGGTTTTTGAGGGCACCACGATCCTCCCAGTTAGTGATATTGTAGGACTGAAAGGAATCATAGCTGGAAGGAATCTTAGTAGCTATAAAATCCAACACCTTCATTTATTAGATGAAGAAAGTGACATTAGGAGGTTAAGTGATTTATTCAGGTCCATATATCTATATAGTGTTGGGGTTTTTTTGGGGGGCAGGGAAATGAGGGTTAAGTGACTTGCCCAATGTCACAAAGCTAGTAAGTGTCAAGTGTGTGAGGCTAGCTTTGAACTCAGGTCCTCCTGAATCCAGGGCTGTTGCTTTATCCACTGTGCCACCTAGCTGCCCCCAACTATATAGTGTTTGAAGCAGGATTGGAACTCTAGTCTTTCTGATTCTACGAAGACTTCATCTTGAAGCTATCTCTGACTCTTCTCTTTCTTTCATTCTCCATATACTTTCACTTGCCAAGAATTGATGATTTTATCTCTTTTACATTTTAGTCACCTCTTTAATCCCTCTTCACTCTACACAGCCCCAAATTTACTTGACTGTTTCATCACATCTTATTTAGATGATAATCTCCTAAAACATCTACCCTCTTCCTTTATCTTCCTCCTACAATCCATCCTTAAAACAGGCTCCATGATATTTGACCATGATATTCTCCTCTTCAAATACTGCTAGCAGTTTCCCAACACTCAGTATCAAATCTTCCTCATCCAGTCATTTCTCACCAGACTTACTTTTCTGATTTATCCCTTATAATTCTTATTCCCTTTGCCAACGATTACTAAAGATTGCTTCCATCTTGTTCATATTTAGATTTAATTTATATTCCTAGTATCAATGCTACATCCCTTAATATGTAAGTAGTCTGCTTTCAGAAAGAGGGTTAGGAGTGTGGTCTTATTACCATGATCTTGATTCAGGACAATTCTCCTTAGCTGCAGTGAAAAAATGAAGACTATTGCTGCAATTTTTTTCTGAACTTTTGAAATCCATGTAATTGAATGTTTTCAATTTTTCAAAATTTGGGAAGCTCACTGGCCTTTTAATAAAATATTCGTAATTCAAGTATTTATTATCTGGCTCTTTGATTACCATAACTCTTTTTTTTTTCATTTTTCTTCCCACACTCAACTAAATTAATTTAGCTTCAGATTGCATAATATTTTAAATGTCTGTATTTCATCTTTAAAATCATTTAGGGGTGGCTAGGTGGCGCAGTGGATAGAGCACGGGCCCTGGAGTCAGGAGTACCTGAGTTCCAATCTGGCCTCAGACACTTAACACTTACTAGCTGTGTGACCCTGGGCAAGTCACTTAACCCTAATTGCCTCATTTTAAAAACAAAAAACAAAAAACAAAAAAACAAAAATAATAAAATAAAATCATTTAATGCTCCCTTATTTCTCTTTATATCTATATCACTATCCCTCTGATAATTATTGGTGAGGAGACTGAGATTCTCAGAGATTGGGATTTGTCTAATGTACTTCCTTTGATGATTAATATTTTTGTTTAAAAGAGCTAACTTCTACAAAGTTAGAACTAGAAGGACCTTAAAAAAAGCTTTTTATGCAAATACTCCATTTATTACATTAATAAACTGACATTTACAATGGTAGAGTGACTTGTTCAAGGCAGGGGTGGGATTAAGACCTCAGGTTCTTTGAATCTTAATCTAAGGCTTTTTCTGTTAGGACATTTAAACTCTGTCTTCACTTCATATTAATCCTACCACAGAACATGCTTAATTAATGCTCTGAATTATGATAACTGAAAGCCTGAAGTCATTTAAAAATTAATATGAACTAAGCTCCTAAAATAAACAGAAAAAGGAGACATAACCCTAAGAATTCCATGAAAAAATATCCTAAAGAAAAATCTTGTTATAATTATTTAAGTAGAAAATGAGATTATTTTTTTCTAAATATTCCATTATGGGGATTAAATCCAAGACAAATATTAGTTAGCATGATCATGAATATCAATCATGTAATCTATCTGCCTTGTAATACTTCCTAAATTCTGGTAGAAGACAAGTTTTTATTATTATAGAAGGAAGAAAATAAACATTTCCCCTTTAGGAATTAATCTTGGTCTTTAACATCTTCATAAATATACTTTATATTCTGGGAAATTAAACAGTATTCTATTCAATTTAGAGCAAGGGAAATTTTTCTTTGGTATTTTTTTTGCTGTCTTTAGATTAAATACTTTTAAATGTGGAGACCTTTTGATGTGAAAATATGGTGTATTAGGGGCAGTTAGGTGGCACAGTGGATAGAGCACTGGCCCTGGAGTCAGGAGGAGCTGAGTTCAAATTTGGCCTCAGACACTTGACACTACTAGCTGTGTGATCTTGGGCAAGTTACTTAACCCCAATTGCCCCCCCCCCCAAATGGTGTATTAAGGGAACATTCTCTTTAAAAATAGTTGCCTTTTTAACACATCAATTTGTTTAGCAATGACTTTCCTCACAACCCATAACTCTCCAAGTTAACTACCAAAAGAAATAAAGGAAGATGTTTGGGGGTAAATATGAAAACTTGGTGCACAGCTTTTTTCACATTAGTCCTAGTTCTAGCAGAATTTTTTCTTTGATAAAAATGTGTTCTTTATCAGGATTAACACATCTTTTTCTAAGAAAAAAATACTATTAGACCTGATAAATAGAAGGATGTATAGAGTTATACACTCACACCCACTCACACACATACACATATATGTACATATATGATGTATCTATGAATATATATATATAAATATATATATATATATATTGCCTAATGGTAGCCTCTAAGGGTGGGGAGGAGGGAAGAAAAAAAGGGTGAAAAGATATTTATATATTAACTTTATAATATATTTAAAAGGAATAGGAGGTTGCACATGATAAATTTGTAGATTGAGGTGCAATAATCTTTTTTATAATACTATGTTGTGAAAATGTTTTATTATGTAAATAAAAATAAAATAAGATTTTAAAAGATGTTTTAGCAAAGGAATAGATGACAAAGAAACAACTGATTATAATTATTGTCCAATTATTTATATAAAAATATTAGTAAAGGGCTAGAGAAATACATTAGATAATCTAGGTTGGAGAAAGCATAGCTAGATCTCAGCTTATTTGGGGAGGAGGGGGAAGAATCTACAAACTTTAGAAAATTAAAAATGAAGTATGAATCAATGGCAGCCAAGAAAGTGAAAGTAATTTTAGGTCACTCAGAAGGTATAGGGACTAAAGCAATTGAGATCATCTACATATACTTTTGATTGGCAAGATCACATCTAAATCCTATTGAATTTAGGATGTCACATAATAGGAAAGCTATTGATAAGCTGAAGAATCATAAGGAGGGAAATCAGAATGAAGGAGGGACTCAACTTCATTTGATATAAGTACCAATTCAAATAAATAGTATTATTTATCTTATGGAAGACTCAAAAGGGACATGATTTCCCCCCTCCCCCCAGCTAATGGTAGATTCAGCTCTGGGTTATCATTAATCTTATATCTTCCCAGTTTACTCAAAGGAAACAAAATACCCCATAGAACTCTTTGTATCAAATATTTCTTATAAGAATCTGATTGAGGGGCAGCTAGGTAACACACTGGACAAAGCACCAGCCTTGGATTCAGCAGGACCTGAGTTCAAATCTGACCACAGGCACTTGATACTTACCAGCTGTGTGACTCTGAGTAAGTCATTTAACCCTCATTGCCCTGAAAAACAAAGAATCTGATCAACAATCAAGTTATGCACAAAGACAGACAAGTAACAGAAATATATGATGACCCTCTAATAGATGAGTAGTCTAAGGATATGTATAAATAGTTCTTAAATAAAGAAGTATAGATGATTCACAATAACCCAAAATAGTGCTATTATTAGAATAATATAACATACCATATATAGCATAATGATATTACTATTAATAATAGAAGCAGTTAAAAATAAATAAAGTTTAATCTTTTGTTTTGTTTGTTTGTTTGTTTTGGTGAGGCAATTGGGGTTAAGTGACTTGCCCAGAGTCACACAGCTAGTAAGTGTCAAGTGTCTGAAGTAGGATTTGAACTTAGGTCCTCCTGACTCCATGGCCAGGGCTCTATCCACTGTGCCATCTAGCTGCCCCAGCAAGGTTTAATCTTGTACCTAGTGAAGCAGCAAAAAAACCAAAAAACAACTCAAAACATTCAAATAGTCAATTTTGTATGTATTTTTAAATGATAGCAAAACTAATATATATATTGCGGGGTAATGAGGATTAAGTGACTTGCCCAGAGTCACACTGCGAGTAAGTGTCAAGTGTCTGAGGCCAGCTTGGAACACAGGTCCTCCTGAATCCAGGGCTAGTGCTTTATCCACTGTGCCACCTAGCTGCCCTCCAAAACTAAAAAATTTTAAGTGGCTATTTGAGTTGGTCCAAACATTCTAGAAAGTGATTTTTTACTTATAAAAAAAAATTAGTTAAAATATTCATTGTTTTTGAGGCAGAGATTTCATTTCCAGGCATGTATCACTAGGAGATCCATGCCAAAAAGAAAGACTATGTAGACACTAACACATTTACAGCCATACTTATTTGAATAGCAAAGAATTGGAAACAAAATAGATGACCATGAATTGGGGAATGGCTAAACAAGATTTGATATGTGAATGTAGTAAAGTATTTTTTCTGTAAGCAATTAAAAGTATAATGATTACATTGATATGAGACTAATATGAATTGAGGCGAAGTGAAATAAGCAGAACTAAATAAAGAATATAGCAGATGATTGCAAAAATGCAAATGAGAAAATAACAAAAAAAGGAAAATGAATGCTATGATATTTATCACATTTTTTGGCTGGGGATAAGAGAGAGGAATATAAATATTTGTTAACTGTGAAAGTGAAATTAAAACAATAAATGTTCTAGAATTATAATGACCAAGAGTGTCCTTGAAGAAAACATTTGGGAAAATATCTCACTCCACTTTTTTCCAAAGGTGGGAAGTTAGGCATGAGGGTAGAATATTGCTTATGAGATTTTTTTTCTATATATTGGTTAGGTTTACTGATGATTTCTTTGTTCCTCTCTTTTTTCCTTCTTTTTAAAGTGTTGAATTTCAGGGATCAGTATGAGAATGATAACTGGGTAAATGTATGTAATGTGAAAAAATATATTATATTATTTTAAATTTTAATTTTAAAATCCATTAATTTGAAGATATATAGTATTGTTAAGGGTTAAAATTCTAGCTAGTCTGTCTAAAATATCTAATGAGTGGTCGCCAATAAATTATAAGCTTTAGCAAGAGTTAGGCTTTTAAGCATTTATTAAGGAAAACAAGAATTTGGTAAAAAGAGAGAGAAAGGCCTAGATTTCTATCTATTAAAGGGAGAGCACATTTTTAGCTCCCTTCTCCGCCAGTGTCCCCAGGAAAGAGCCCCAGAGTCAGCGCCAGTCTCTTCCTTCCTCCTCCCACTAGTCCGCGTCACTTCCTCCCGCCAAAGAAAAGACTCCTGGTCTTGCCCTCAAAGACCTTCGCTTCATGGGCAGAACTCTTCTACAGTAAGTATCCAGCAGGTGGCTTCATTCCAATCATTACAGTCCCCCCTGTTGTTCCTCAAGAAACAAAATGTTTCCTTGACGGAACAGTAAAAACAATATCATAACTATTGCTAACTAATAATATGTGAACAACAATATAGAAAAGGAAGAGAGGAAAGTTTTGTCCAGAGGGGCGATTTTTTTTTTTTTTGTCCTCATGAACCGACGCTTTGACATTAGTCTTGCAAAGGGAGGGCCTCTGCAGAGAATACATGTTACAGATGGTATATATTATAACAGAAAGAGAAAAAAAAACAACAAAAACAACAAATCAAAACTGTTCATTTAAAGTCTCTGAAAGTCTTTTCTCAGATGTCCTCTAGGTGTAGTCATGGAATGGAAGTCTTTTCAGGGGTTGATGTGTGGATGCTGGTAATCAGCCAGGAAAATTTCCTACAAAATTGAGCTTAACACAACTTTAAAATAGCTTTGTCAATAATCAAATCAAACAATGAAAGTTCTCAAAAACATGTCTAAGGGAATTCAGAATCTTAGTTGTTACACATGAAACATATAATAAAACAAAAATTGAACCATTCTTTAAAATTATAATATTACTATAGTCCCCCCCTTATGGAGGGTAATTGCGAAGACAATTGCTGCGATATTAATTATTAAAAATAATTTTTTATCTTTGTTTCATCACTTTTTGCATCATCTGCCTAATTATCCTCATGCCATTATGAGAAATTAAAAAATCTAATATAATTGGTAACAGGTGTCAAGGCCAAATTCAACACTGTATTGATCATGACACCTGAGATAATTATGGGGGTTACCATAAAAGAACAGAGAAATGATAGGATTTGAGCATTCCCACACTTGAGCAATATGTACTCTCCATGCAGTATGCCAGGCTTAAAATAGGTGGATGGAATACATGTCCATGCCACCGAACATATTGGAGGAAACTGAGTCAGACTTAATCAGATGCATGGGATTGAGATGTCCATGGCATCAGGCATATAGGAGGGAGCATAGAAGCCAGGTGTAGAAGTGAGATGGGTGGGATCAATACTTCCAGCCATCTGTACAATATTGTGGGGAAAAATAAAATAAAATATTAAACCAAGAGAATCCAACCTCAACATTAGTCAAAAGCCGTTCCCTCGGCCATACCTTGACTTCATGCATGTCTCCCCTCATGTGACAGTTCAGTGTCTGCTCTTGCATGTATTCCTCTTGTGATTGGATGGCATCTTGGCCAACTGGCATCTGATAACTCAGAATAAAGTCAATTAATGTCTTAAATGATAAGTTCCCATAATCCAAGTCTCATATGGATTTAAAATTGAGGATAATAAATGATTGCAAAAAATGTGAATACATCTTGACTCAAAATATAATATATAATTATGCAACAATTTCAAATAATACCCTTTTTTTTTACTTAGTATACAATTACTTTTGTGAAAAATCAGAACATACTTAAATACAAGTTAAAGCACAACAGAATCTCAAAGAAATTTTTTTTTTGAAAAAAGAAAACTTTTACAAATGTTCCCCTCTTTTTTTTTTTTTTTGGGAATATGCTTATCAAAAATAATACTTCTAGAATCAATTTACACTTGCCATGGCAACCAATTTGCCAGGGAAATGCTTTAAAGAGTTTGATCAAATAATCAGTTGAGAAAAAAATAACAAAAACAAACAACTCAGAATATGGGAGCACAATACTCCTAGAATTAACATTGTATAAAAAATCAAAACCATGTTTCAAAATTAGATAGATGAATGAATAGAAGAAAATACACGTGGAATAATAAAAGACAATGAAATTCAAACTAGGGAAATCTAAATGAATATGAACTTAATATCAATAAGAGTATTATAAAATATAAACTTGATCACATGACTATAAAAAGCTTTTACAAATATTCTCCTTGTTTTAAAAACTAAGTATAAGACACAATCTCAAAAGCATGAAAATAAACCCATACCATTAATTTCAAAATGTATATGTAATAGCATAGAAATCCTATGTAACCTCTGAACTGATACTATTACTCTGAGTGAATTCAGAACATTTTTGATTCCGATATCTAAAATCCCCAATACTCATATCAATACCTTGCTGCTTACTTCTACATTTCTGTAAAATATATACCCTTCCATGGCAAAAGAAGCGGAGTCTTGAACTATGTTGATGATTGTCATTCTTATTTAGCTTAAATTTTTCTTCTTTAACCCCTCTATATTGTCTGTCAGTCTTTTCACCATACAAATGCTTTATAAGATTACTAATTAAAGACAAAAGCAGGTTAGCAAAATTATGAACAAAACGAGTATATCTGGAATTTAAAGGGTTTTCTAAGGTTGTCTCAGAAGCACAGCCAGGCTGGGGAAGGGCTGAGCCTGAAGCTGCAAATGTAGTTAGAGAAAGTTGAGCATGCACATCAAATCTCTGGACTTCCCAGGCCGGGGAAGCAATGGGCTTAGCCATGGGAGGAGTAGAGGGTGGGGTCTGGAGAGGAGGGGAGGGACCAGCACAATTTGAATCAGACTTGATTTTGAACTCAGGCCTGGATTCCTCTTCCCCCACTTTGCCACCAGGTGCTAGGGGATTAAAAGCTTCTAGAGGGTGGGTCATTTCCTCCAGGCATGCAAAATTAAAGCAACAATTACTGTTAGAACTGGGAAAAGCTGCGGGAATCTCTTCAGGTTTCTCTGAAAAAGCATGGTTGGGAGAGGGAGAGATATTTCCTTGTGTGAGTAAGTTGCTGGCTCTTTTAACAAAAATAAAAAGAAAAATAGAAAATCCACAAAAACAAAGCATTAACATGATCTTATCTCCCATTTGTCTGGTTAAACAGACTAAAATCAAAAATAGGGTAATTAGGGAGTTTAAAAGGTCCATTCGAAAAAATTTAAAGGGAAAACACAGCCAGTACACCAGTACTTAGCAGTTAAAGGGAGAGGGAGGGGAAATTTCTTACCCAACCAGAAGATCAGAAGAAGACTGAGGTTTAGCTTTCCTCTTCGTGGTCAGCCATCTGTTAAGGGTTAAAATTCTAGCTAGTCTGTCTAAAATATCTAATGAGTGGTCGCCAATAAATTATAAGCTTTAGCAAGAGTTAGGCTTTTAAGCATTTATTAAGGAAAACAAGAATTTGGTAAAAAGAGAGAGAAAGGCCTAGATTTCTATCTATTAAAGGGAGAGCACATTTTTAGCTCCCTTCTCCACCAGCGTCCCCAGGAAAGAGCCCCAGAGTCAGCGCCAGTCTCTTCCTTCCTCCTCCCACTAGTCCGCGTCACTTCCTCCCGCCAAAGAAAAGACTCCTGGTCTTGCCCTCAAAGACCTTCGCTTCCTGGGCAGAACTCTTCTACAGTAAGTATCCAGCAGGTGGCGTCATTCCAATCGTTACAGTATTCAACTGGTCTCTCAATAAACTGTGGTTTGGTTGATTAAATTTATTTATATATTTTAAAATTTGCTAAATTAAGGGAAATTATAGGGCTAATTTCCATCTCCATATGTTCATTTTCAAACCTTTACACTCCCACAAGTTTGACCTTCTTCCAATCCCTCTTTCTTTACATAATACTGGCTCTAATATGAACCTCTATTCACTATACCATGCTACAATTGCAGGAAATGATTAATATCAGTATTAATATTCTTGCTATAGATGAAACTGGAATATAATAGGAAATTGCAGGTAAATGAAAACATGACCCACAAATTCACTAGAAAGGCAAGTAAGGAAGCTGGTGAAGATGGTATCATTGCATATGATACAGTAAAAAGAAATAAAATTTTGGAAGAAATTTGTTACTTTTACAGAGCTCAGGATTAGGATGTTATGGTAATCACAGTTTATAAACCAGCATCTGTTACATTGATCTATTAGAATATAGAATTAAGATTAAGAAATGCATGATTGTAAACACTTTGTGATAACTTGGAAGTTCTATATGTATCTGAAATTAAAAATATCCAAAAAAGAAAACATTATCTTTTCCCTCTTCTGCAGAAGGCCTTTCCCTCTCAGATTTTATTCTAAGTACACTCTATATAATTAGATACTGACATATTTTCCTCCCTGCTAGAATGTGGCAGGGGCTATTTTGACTATCTTTGAATCACCAGTGTTTTGCATACATTATATAGATATAGAATATTAGATATAGATGATAGATACATACTGAATAATCACTCTAGCTATACATATATCTATATCTAAACACATGCAGATTTAGTTATATCTAAACATTTACTGATTATCTATCTATCTAATGTAGTCAACAATCCTGTATCAATAATAATTTATTAAGTGTCTACTATGATAGTATCTGTTTTAAGTACTGGGCATATTAATAGTTATCAAAACAAAGATAGTCCCTTCCTTCAAGAAACTTTAAATCTAATGAGGGAAGGCAACACATAAAGATAGAAGCTGAATAGTGGCTGAGCAGGGTGGGGAGAAGTACCTGGCATAAGAACATGCGTCAAAAAATAGTGTAACTAATGGAAAATGGAGAGAAAGTTGCACTGAAAGCCCTCTTTAAATAGAACTTTGGAGCCCATGGGTCTACCTTTTAGCAATAGGATATCATCATAGGAGGCAGAAGGTATTGATGAGATATAAGTACTAGGCAAATTCATTCTTCCCACATAATGAGGTTTCCAATGATGACATTTCTGGGAAAGGAAGGCATGGTGGAGAATTCCAGAGATATCAAAAAGCAATGAAACTGGTGGGAAATGTGAAGAAAAAATTGCTGATCCCCCTCCTTAAATAAAGTTGCTGGAACCCATGGCATTGCCCTCAAGTCATAAGGTCCAATCAGAGAGGCAAAAGGTAGTGATGAGATGTGAGTGACAGTAGATTCAAACTTATAGAATTGTAGTAAACACATGCATTCATATATTTATATGAGTATACACATAAACATATATGTATTTATGGTTCAATATATTTATATGTACACATATAAATATTCCTGTACTAGACATATGTAAACACATTTACAAAATAAGGCAAATAATGATGGAATAATATAAGAAGTATTGTGTCATATTGCCATAAAGTAGCCAAGTGTGGTAGAATGGTAACGTCCGTAGAGAGTTTTGCTGGATATCAACTAAGCCTGATTATCCAGAGGCCATTTATATATACAGCTAGAGGGAAAATGACTAATGGCCAACAGAAAGAAAGAGATCTACTGGTCACGTCATTTAAAGTCTAAAACTTCAATTTTTTTTGTTCACTATGGGGAAATACCACTTAGAACATAAAGACAGCAAACACAGCTAGAGGAAGAAAATACAGTGTTTTACAGAGAGAAAAAATACATTCTGGTGCAAGTGTCATTTTGAACATGTTGAGAGATTTATTTTCTAGATATCAGAAAGTACGTAAGATACCTGATCAAAAGAAAACAATATACCACTGACTTATTAATGGAATCATTGCTCTAAAATGTTTGAGTAACTACTGCCTTATTTCTATTTTCTCATCTAAAATGTTTGTAAAAATAATATATGCATGTGTAAAAATCCTGTTTGATAAAATATATGATCAGGGAAAAATCTTTTGGGGGGAGTTTTTGTTTTTGCTTTATTTTGCAAATGATATTTTTCAATGGATCCCTCTTTTTCAGTCACAGCAGTGTAAAATGATATGGCATATACAGTATCACTGTTTGCATAATTTGTTGACTGTAAGAAATGAATTTTAGTACATAGTCAAGTCAGCAAGCATGATTAAATGTTTGCTATGTGCCAGACATATACACATAGAAGTGGAAAAATAATACCTGCCTTTGGGGCACTTACTTTTAAATGAAGGAAGAAAACACAGAAAGAGGAGCTGAAAGGTAAAATCAGGGGAGGGAAGGCATCCTCAGTGTTGTGAGGGCCAAAATTTGATATAGGGAGCGTTATTTGGGTGACTCGCCTTAATATTGGGGTCCTGGATATATGAGGGACCTTTTAGGTTTAACCCTCCCCTTTGAACTGCCCTTTTTAGATATTTCTCCTAGGCCAATAAGAAAGGATCCTCTAAACTTTAGTTCCCAAAAAGATCAGATTTTATTACTTGGGAATTAATTAAACAACAAAGGTGAAACTAATAAAAATCAAAGATAAGGAAATAGGAAAATAGAAATGCAGATAGATATTCTTAACTCTAAACTTAGTTTATGCAATCTCCAGTTCGTTTTTTCTTAAGCTAGTTCACAGGAATTTGGGGCTTTTAGTAAGTAACTCACCCAACATCTGAACAGCTCGCCAGTCTAAGGTTGCTCGCAAGGCACCAGGACAACAGTCCCCAGACAGTGAATTAGCATTCCAGAAATGACTCAAGAGCTAGCATTCTGGAAGTGCCTTCTAAGCTCCCTTCAGGGAGCATTCAATCTTTTCTCCCTGAAAAGGGGAGGTCCTTCAAAAGCTGCCTATACGGGGCAGCTAGGTGGCACAGTGGATAGAGCACCGGTCCTGCAGTCAGGAGGACCTGAGTTCAAATCCAGCCTCAGACACTTGACACTTACTAGCTGTGTGACCCTGGGCAAGTCACTTAACCCCGATTGCCTCACCCCCCCCCCCAAAAAAAAGTTGCCTATACCACAAATAATTTTTACCACAGTGTGCATGAAAAAAAAGGCTGCTAGGTCAGGAGTACAGTCTGGAAAGGACTGAATATGTTGCTAGTCTGACTGTTTTCCTTAAACAAATAAACCAGAAGACAAGGGCATAAGGTCAGAGGGTATTTTTATTTTGAGAAATTCAAAAGGGAGTCAATATTTGTGTTCAAGGTACCATTGACAGGAATGGTAGAGAAGTCTGGAAAGCTTAGTGACAAAAACAAAAACCCTGCCTTCAAGGCTCTTCTCCAATAGAATATCCTCTTTGAACATGTTAAGATAAAGAGGCAGAGCCAAGATGGCAGAGGAAAGGCAGTACGTTCTTGGGGCTCCCAAAACGATCACACCAAAAACTTCCAAATAATGCCATAATGCGATTCCTGTAGCAGCAGAAACCACAAAAGAACAGAGTGAGATAATTTTCTAGCCAAGGATGGCTTAGAAGGATAGCAAGGGGGCAGCTAGGTGGCGCAGTGGATAGAGCACCGGCCCTGGAGTCAGGAGGACCTGAGTTCAAATCCGGCCTCAGACACTTAACACTTACTAGCTGTGTGACCCTGGGCAAGTCACTTAGCCCCAATTGCTTCACTAAAAAAAATTTTAAAAATTTTAAAAAAATGAAGTATAGCAAGGAAGGTCTGTTGTACTCTGGTGGGAGTAGAGCTCAGCCCCATGGCCATGCTGACACAGATCCAGCCCCAGGTTACAACAGAGAAAGAAACTTCCAGAGCCTCTGAATTGGCTGCAGCTGAGGCTAGCTAACTGTTTGGTGAGAGGGGTGAGTGATTGGCTGGGGGATATTACAGGGGTTTCTGCTGGCACTGAGATGGAACTGTGACATTTTGCCAGGCTCTTATACAGGACACAGTCCTGGGTGGTGGTCCCAGGTGGGGATGGGCACATGAACACCTGTGCTTTCAACCAAAGTAAAGCAGACTTGTTTCCTGGTTAAAGAGCAAGCAGCCTGTGTTTACTTACAGACCAGGGCATAGGCCAGGTGAGCTGAGAATGTGCCTCTCCTTAAATCTTACCACTTGGTACCCCTTGAAGCTTGGGGTAGTGCATTGAGGAAGCAGAGTCTCACTTTCAGAAGGAGTCAAAAGTCAAAATATAGGCTGGCAAGATGAACAAGCAGAAAAAGGTGTGGACCATAGAAAGTTTCTTTGCTCACAAGGAAGATTGAGATACACCCTAAGAAGAGGATACCAACATCAGCACTACTACATCCAAAGCTTCCAAGAAAAATCTGAATTAGTCTCAGGCCATAGAAGAACTCAAAAAGGACTTTGAAGATAAAGTAAGAGAGGTAGAAGAAAAATGGAAAGAGAAATGATATTGTTGTAGGAAAGTCATGAAAAAACAATGTCGAGAGCTTGAAAAGTGAAATGGAAAAGCTCTCTGAAGAAAATTATTGCCTAAGAATTAGGATTGAACAAATGGAAGCTAATGATTTTATAAGAAATCAAGACAAAATAAAGCAAATACAAATGAATGAAAAAATAGAGGGCAATGTGAAATATCTTCTTGGAAAAACAGCTGACCTGGAAAACAGATCAAGGAGAGATAGTTTGAAAATTATTGAACTACCTGAAAACCATGATCAAAATAAGAACTTAGACATCAACTTCCAAGGAATTGTCAGGGAAAATTGCCATGATATTCTAGAAGTAGATGGTAAAATAGAAATTGAAAAAATGCACCAATAACCTCCTGAAAGAGATCCCAAAAGGAAAACTTCCAGGAATATCATGGCCAAATTCCAGAGCTCACAAGTCAAGTAGAAAATATTGCAAGCAGCCAGAAAGAAATAATTCAAGTACTGTGAAGTCACTGTGTGGATAACACAAGATCTACCCCATGATGACACTTTAAAACAAAATTAGGGGCAGCTAGGTGGCGCAGTGGATAGAGCACCGGCCCTGGAGTCAGGAGTACCTGAGTTCAAATCCAGCCTCAGACACTTAACACTTACTAGCTGTGTGACCCTGGGCAAGTCACTTAACCCCAATTGCCTCACTAAAAAAAACAAAAAACAAAAAACAAATTAAAGGGTGAGAAGATTGGATAGGGAGAAAGGGAAAGGGAGAGTTGAAAGGGGGTTAAATATCTCACATAAAAAAGCAAGAACAAGCTTATGGAGTGGAAGGAAAGTTGGGGGAGGAGTAGGGCATTGAATGAGCCTTACACTCATCAGATTTGTCTCAACGAGGGAATAACATACACACACAAGTGGGTATAGTAATAATGTATCTTGCCCTGCAGGAAACTTGGAGGGGAAGGGGTTGAGGGGAGGGGTACAAGAAGGGGGCAGATTGGGGGAAGGACAATCAGAAGAAAACATCTTTGAGGAGGGATAAGGTAAAAGAAGATAGAAAATGTAGTGAATATCATGGGGAGCAAATAGGATAGAGGGAAACACTTAGCAATAGTAACTAGGAGAAAAATTTAAAGCAGAGGCAAGAACCATGGATGATGATGATGGTGGTGGTGGTGATGGTGGTGGTGGTGGTACTTACTTTCTTGGGCTATTATGAAGACAATTCTTTGTCAGGTATAAGGTACTATATAGATGTTGGCTATAATTGTTGTTGCAATAATCAATCTTACTGGTGTGTTGTAAGGAAATCTCCCTTTGAAGTACTATATAAATGTAGTTTACTATTAAAAAAAAGATAAGTAGTATGCTATCAGAAAAACTTGGAAAGACTTACATGAGCTGAAGCAAAGTGAAATGTACTATTTACAAAAAAACAGTAAAATTATAATATGATCTATTGTGAATGAGTTCATTATTTTCAGTGGTACAGTGATCCAGGAAAATTGTGAAGGACTTATGAAAAAAATGCACTTCATCAACAGAGAAAGAATTGATGGTATCTGAATACAGATGGAGGTATATTTTGTTGTTTTTGCTGTTCTTATTTCTAAAGTTATTTTTTGTCTGGTATGTTTTCCAGGACTGTGCACATATAGCTTATGTTGAATTGATTGAGTTCTTAATGGGATAGTGAGTAGGGAGGGAGGAAGAGAATTTGGAACATGAAGCTATAAAAAACTGATGTTGCAATTTGTTTTCACATGTAAGGTAGGGGAAAATTCTAAATAAATATATGATTTAAAAATAAAAGAAAAATGAAGCTGGCTGCTCAAGGGAGTCACTTACAGATAAAAAAGAATATGTTAAGATCACAGTAAATTTATTGGTAATTCAAAGAGAGATATGTTTTCAATGATCCTCTGCTTGTCAATATAAAGCAAGGTATAAAACTTAGGAATACATGCTAATCAGAAGAATCTGTGGCATCCTACAAAAAGTCCAAGTAGAAGACTTCTTCCCTTTAAATTATAAGGTACTTCAATGACTATGGTGTAAGGATCATATTAAACTGAATGCATCAAGACTCAAACTGCTGCTTAGATATTTTAATGATAGTGTTGTTCAAGAATGTCCAGCAATCTAAATAGGAAAATATTAAGTGGGTAAAAAAAAATCAATATTGTCTGTATAACTATGTATAATTTTAACATTAATCTATCAGTGCAATATGTTCGTGCAGGCATTGTAGATAATGAAAAGGGCATAGAATTGCATAAGAGTAAGTGAGAAGGATGGTTTTTTATAGGTAAATTATGCTGGACATTTGACAATTCAAGTTGTTCCTTGACCTTTCCTCTTAAAGAAACATCCTTTTGGTGGTATGATCCAAATGAGAGTCAATGAACAATATTATATATAAAGGGCAGAAAAAAAAGGCAAATGGAGATGATAGGACTAGTAGCATGATAGTACCAAATCAAAGGTTCTTTACCTTGGCTGTATCATGGAAAAACGCAAAAGTATGGTGAAGCCTATGGACTCCTTTGAGAAGATTTCTTTTTAATACTTGAAAGAAATATAAAATTTCTCTTTAGACGTTAGTGAAATTAAAGTTTTTTTTCCATTTCAAGTTTATAAACACACTGAAATCTATTCATCTATCCCTCTGAGGTCAATGGATCCAAAGAGAAGAACTCCTGACCTAAGTATTCTCGAGCATAAGGAAGGAAGAAAGAAATCGATCAACAAGCATTTATTAAGCATCTCTTGTGTTCTAGATATGGTGATAAATATTGAAATATAAATATAAAAATGAAACAAGTCTGATCTCAAGAAGCTTTATTGGAGAAGATAACACACACACACACACATATATATATTCACATATGTGTATATAAATGAATATAAAGTATGAATATATGTGTATGCATATGGTGATATAAATATAGAAGGATTAAACACAAAATGAATATGAAGTAGTTTTCAGGAGACACAATAATAGCAGCTTGTATATCATGAAAATTTTCATGCAGATGTACTTGTGATACGTGTTGAAGGAAGAAAATCTTTCAGAGGCAGAGGAGAGGGGTGAAGGAACAATGAGCATAGCCACTGCAAAGTCATGAAGATGGGAGATATAGTATGTTATTTAAATGCATCATGAAGGCCACTTTGACTAGACCATAGCATATAGGAAGGAGAGTAATACATGAAAGATGTCAGAAAGGTGAGTCTGGGCTGGGTTGTAAGAAACCAAAAAAGAAAAGCAGAGGCTGGTATATTGTATACTGTACTGAACATGGAATTGCTGGACTTTATTGAATTGAGTATTGATTTAGTCAGACCAAAAATGAAGAACACTGAAGAAAAAAATCACTTCGGGATTTTGTGGAGGACAGATTGGAGTCAGAAGAGGATTAACTCAGGGAGCCCAATTATAGGAGTATTGAAATGGTCTAGACAAGAGTTGATGGAGACCTGAACCAAAGTGGTGGTCATGTAAGTACTGAGAATGTAAGAGATGTGAGAGATAGAAAGGAGAAAGAAATTTCAGGGCCAACAGCTAACTTGATGAAGAATGTAAAGGAATATAATGAATGAAGGTAAAGAGACAGGATAATCTAGTAGTTAAATTATTGCAGTTGGAGTGAAGAAGAACTTTATTTTAATCTTGTTTCCATAAACTTGATGTATGACTATGGACAATTCAATTAACCATTCTAAACCTCAGTTTCCTCTTTAAAGAAATGAGAAGAGAGACTCCATAACCTTAAAGGATTCTTTCAGCAGAGTATGTATGAGTCAATATTGTAAACTTGAGAGATTGGAAGAATGGTTTCATTGCTGAATCATCCCAAAATTTTATGACTAGAAGACACTGTTCATGAAATAGTAATAATTAGATAACAACAACAACAGCTATATCTCCTGAATACTGAATTTGTACGTGCAAAATTTTTAAAGATTTAGAAAAAATAACCTAAGAGCATTGGACATAATTCTCTATTGGAAAACATGGGAAAGAATTATATTGAATAGGAAGGTATCAGTGGATTGCATTATGAAGCTTAACAAGAGTATTCACACCATTGAGGTTATAGTTCCATCAAACTATAATGGAGTATAGTTAATTGTGTATGTGTCTTATTCCTGTACTACAATATAAATTCCAAGAAAGTAGGGACTGCTTCTTATGAAACATTGGTTCTCCTGTATGAGCTAGTATGGTAGTTTCCATAAATAGGCACTTAATAAATAAATACTTGAATCAGATATCACAAATTAGAATTTTTTAAAAATACTCAACATCCACTTTATTATATGGCTATGATTTTTGTAAATATTTTTGAAGTGTTCAGATTATTGAGAAAAGGATATAGTGGATGGTAACTTGAAAAAAGGAAAGAAATTAAATTGTCAAGAAAAATGTGAAGAGATAAGTAAGGCTAATTATGTGTATTAAAAACTCTATCAAGTACATTCCAACATTACCAGTTCTGAAAATGATTAGCAAGTAAAATAATCTTATTTACAGAAATGTTAACCTGAGCTTTTGAGAAACACATTTTCAAAGAAATGTGTTTCTAAGTTTGCTTCTATTTTGGGAAATTGTACTTACTGAGTGAAAAACAAAGCAAGGTACTCAGATTTATCTCAATCACACTGCATATAATTCTTTTCAAAATAGTCCTTAACCTTTGCCAAGGCAGGAGGGCACTATGGGTCCATCAAGGTGTTTCAACATGACCTCTTCATAATTGATGGTCAACTCGGGGAACTACAGGACATCTGGAGGTTAAATTGAGTTACAGGAAAACACCAAAAGTAATTAAGAAATGCTAAGGGTAAGCATATTTGACATAAAAATAGCCTGGCTCTCCTGCTGTGAAAGTTATTGTTGTGGAATCCAGTAAGCAGCCTCATTAACGTTGCTAATTATCTCCTGCTGCTTTTTAACTGTACGTTAATTTTTGAAAGTTTGTTTAGCTGGGACTATATCTGGAGTTGCAATGATACCACAAACAAGGTCACTAAGTCAGTGATGAGGTTTCTGATAATAAGCTGTATGGCTATGGAGGACTGTGAATGATCATTCAACCCATTAATTTTTTATAGTTTATAAAGCCATATAACAGGACAATCGTACTTCTTGTTCATTTTGAGTTTCAGTCCAACTCATTGAAGGGCATCCTACAGTTGAGCTGAAAATAAATGGGGGAGTGGTGGTGGTCATTCCCTGATATCTTAACCAACTGTTCCACAGGGGAGCCTTCTATAATTTTCTGTTTTGTGGGTCCACTGATACACTGCCTAGATGTAATTATAGGTTAAACACCATAAACAAAATAAAATAGCTGGAGATAAGCACAGGAAACAATTGCATCAATAAAGAAATAAGCAAACTTTCTTGGCTCTTTTATTAGTATCTAACTCAGTCCTACTGAAACTCTTCAACATTCTCAGCTCATGGTAATTAAAAAGATGAATTCCAAGGGGGGGAAATATTCAACTTTTGTCTCATTTATTTCTATAATTCCATTGGCTGCCTAGATGAGGAAAAAATACAAAATCCACTATTTAATATTTAACACCCTTCATAACCTTGTCTCAATTTTTCTTTCCCGGCTTATTGTAAGTTATCCCACTCCCGTGCTCAGTAATTTAGTCTTTTCTCTGTTTTTTATACATGACACTCCATTTTCATGGCTCCATGCCTTTGAACAGCTGGCCCCTATACTTGGAATTAATATTTTAATCACATAAACCTCATATAAACATTCTTTTCCTTCAAGATTTAGCTCAAGCACTTACTTTTATATGAAACCTATATTAGAACTTCATTGAACTACTTTGCCTTTATCTATAGTTCTCTTTATATTTATTCTGAATATCTATCTATAATTTATCTATATGTCTATCTACATATGTACACATATACACACACATGTGTATATATATACACACATGCATGCATATATATACATACATATATATGTATATACAGATATGCTATTTTGCTCATTACAGTGTAAATTCCATACAATAGGAATTATTTCACTGTACTTGTAACCCCAGTAACAAGCATAGAACCTGATTCAGAGTAGGCACTTGATAAATATTTTTTGATTGTTATATTACTGTGATGAGTGGTTGGAGAGAGTGGTAGAGGAATTTATAGGAGAGGGCTTATTTTCTAAGTGTTCATTGAATTCTTACTTTCTTTGTTTTTTAAAGTAGTAAACATTTTTATTTATAGTTTTGGGTTCTGTGGGAGGCTAAAATTAGCCCTGAATGGGCTGCCCCTCCCCTAGCCTAACTGTTTTACCTGAAACCACCTCAGGCACATAAGCCTTGAAGCTCTGGGACAAACAGCTTCCTCCACCCAGCCCTGGCTCCAGGAAAGCACTTCATGAAGGCTTAGTTCCCCTGCTGGCTTTGGATACCTGCCCTGGGGGCGGCCAGTAAATTAGCTTGGCATGTGCCTGGGTGTGGCACAGCCTAGGGTCCCATGAGAAAGAAGGGTTTATATTCAGGCTGGCAGGAGAGACTGGGAAGGGAGAGACACTAGAGATGTTGTTGGGGGTCCTTACAGAGAAAGAAGTTAGAGAAAGGAGATGCCACTCAGGGGTTATAAGCACAGGCTGCAGCAGAAGAGAAAGTGAAAAGAGAAAGTGGAGAGTTCTTGGCAGAAATTCACAGGTTGTATTTTACTTTTGTTATCCTTGTTTCTACATTTAACTCTAAGTTTATTCACCTAAATAAACCCTTGTGCTTTAATTGAAAAAGAAAAAAGGCTTTTGCTCATCAGTCAGACCCTCCCTTAGATTGTATGCAATGAGACATGTCATACCTCTATGATTATGTAGAACATTATCATATTAGTCATTTTATATAAGAAAACTTGAATAAAAGAAAAAAATGAAAGTGAAAAATAGCATACTTCAGTCTGTTCCTTCAGTATCAGTATTTTTCTTTGGAGGTGAACAGTTTGTTTTATCAATAATCCTTTGGGATTGTCTTAAATTATTGTATTGTTGAGAATAGTTAATTAATTCACAGTTCTGCAGCAAACAATATTGCTGTCTGTGTACACAATGTTTTTTTGGTTCTGCCTAATTCACTATACATAAGTTCATACAAGTCTTTCCAAGCATTTCTGAAATCATCCTGCTTGTAGTTTCTATAGCATAATAATATCCCATCACCATCCACAGTCCTGATTCCAATTGATGGACATTCCTTTGATTTTCATTTTTTTTTAAATTCTTGTCATTGGTTTAGCAGAGCTTATTTTATTTCACTTGTATCAATGAATGTCCTTGATAAGTTTCTGCCTTAATGATTTGCTTGTTATCATTAATTTTCATTGGTGGCTATGATATGCATCTGATATTTCTTTAAGAATATTGTTTCGAGGCGGTAGCTAGGTATGCAGTGGATAGAGCACCGGCCCTGGATTCAGGAGCACCTGAGTTCAAATCCTACCTTTAGACACTTGACACTTACTAGCTGTTTGACCCTGGGCAAGTCACTTAACCCTGATTGCCCCACCAAAGAAAAAAAGAGAGACAATATTGTTTAAAGTGGTAAGAGCATATTTATTTAATCAGGTGTCTTTTTGTAGTCTAGTTCACATGTGCAGAAGAATATGATGAGATTCATATTTCATATTTTATTTAACTTTCATTCAAATTGAAAAATTAAGCTAGTAGGTCACCTCATTGATAAAACTTGACTTTTTACAAATTTGGGCTAGCCATATAAAGCCTTAAAAAAGATAGTGCACTATCTTAGCCACACAAAGAATTTCTAAGCATTTCAATTTTCTTTTCTATAATATGAGATTCAAATATGTTATTTTCATTTTAATTCCTATAGTTAAATGGGAAAAGTATATTTACTGCAAAGCTGAATTCTAGTATAGTGGATTAAAGGTTAGTTTTATACTTTTAAAGAATTGGGTTGAAATCTTCACTTCCTAACCATGTAATAGAAAGCAAACAATTTGACCTAATATTGCTTCGAGTACTCATTAGAGACCTTTAATTTATAAATCATGGAGATTATCAGCCTCTAGGTTAGAGGAGATGGTCTTCACTATAGGAAAAAAAAGAAAGGAAGGAAGGAGGGAGGGAGAAAGCAGTGAAAGCATTTTTGTTGTTGTTTTTGTTTTTGTTTTTTTTTTTTGGTGAGGCAATTGGGGTTAAGTGACTTTCCCAGGGTCACACAGGAAAGCATTTATTAAGCACCTACTTATATTCCAGGCACTAATATAATGTTATAAATATTTGATATGATCTTTATAAGAATCCTGGAAGTAGGTTTTATTATTGCCCTCATTTTATAGTTGAAAAAACTGAGGCAAAGAGAGGCCAGGATCACAGGGCTAGGAAGTGTCTTAGACAGGATTTGAACTTACGTCATCTGATTCCTGCTTCATCATTTTATCCACTGTGCCACTTAGATGGCACATCATGAATTTGTGAAACTGATGAAATCAGAAGTCTAAATCAAATATATTTACTGCAAAGTATTCAAATGCCATACTCCTGATAGCTGCAAACAAAGAGTTTTCAATTAGAAATTGGGTGACCTCGACTCTAGTCCTGGTTCTATTAATTACCTAAATGACATAGACACATTTTAAAATATCTCTTGGATTTAATTTTCTCATCTGCTTAAAAAAAAAAAAAGCAAAACAGTAAAAAAAAAAAATTCATATGCTAGACACCATGAAAAGTTCTGGGTATAAAATCAATGCAAGAAAGTTAGTACCTATCACCAGGAAATTATAATCTAATAGGGGAAAAATACCTATAGGGGAGTGGTAGCCTTGGGAAAGTATTTTGGAAAGAGAAGTCACAAGGATTATGATTAGGGGTATAGGGAAATTGTTGACATGTCTAGGAAGGATACTGTTGATATCAATGTTGTTCTCTGAGATAGATTCCAGAAAGGGTAGGAAAGTGGTTTTTGGGGGTGGGCAAGAGAAAGGCATAGAGATTGCCAGAAAGAAGTTACTTGACAAGTTTGAATCCAGTTTATATATGGTCAGTGAACTCAAATATTTTGATAAATTAAGCAATTATAGTACATCATTTGTAAATTATAAGTTGTTTTTTTTTTTTTTTTGGTGAGGCAATTGGGGTTAAGTGACTTGCCCAGGGTCACACAGCTAGTAAGTGTTAAGTGTCTGAGGCTGGATTTGAAGTCAGGTCCTCCTGACTCCAGGGCCGGTGCTCTATCCACTGTGCCACCTAGTTGCCCAAAATTGTAACTTTTGACAAATTTGGACTAACTATATAAAATCCTAATGATATCTTTTTTTTATTTATGGAGAGGGGTGAATTTTTTTTTTTATGTTTAGAATTTTATTTTCCAAATTACATATAAAACCAAATTTTGACATCAATTTTTTTTTTAGTGAGGCAGTTGGGGTTAAGTGACTTGCCCAGGGTCACACAGCTAGTAAGTGTTAAGTATCTGAGGCCAGATTTGAACTCAGGTACTCCTGACTCCAGGGCCGGTGCTCTATCCACTGTGCCACCTCGCTGCCCCTGACATCAATTTTTAAAAAACTTTTGACTTCCAAATTCTCTTCCCCGCTCCCTTCCCACACCCAACTCCAAGAACTCAAGCAATTCAATATAAGTTATACATGAGTAGTCATGGAAAATATCCACACATTAGCTAGTTTGTGAGAAAAAAGAGATAAAAAGAAACCTTCAGATTAAGGAATTGTCAAAAAATGTGTTTCAATCTATTTCCAGATACTATCAGTTCTTTCTCTGTTGTTAGATTGCAATTTTCATACATCCTTCAGAATTATATTGTATCATTGCTTTGCTGAAAATAACCATGTGTTTCCCAGAAGATCATCTTATACTATTTCTATTATTTTGTATACAGTACATTTCTCTCTGCTTCAATTATTGTAGGTATTTCCAGGTTTTTCTGAGAGCATCCTCTTGATCATAAATTTTATATAGGACCTTAAACTTGACAAAGAATTTTCTTCATAACAGCCCAGCAGAGTGGGTACCATATGTTTTAGCATTTTAGTCAATTATCATAACTATTTCCCTCCATCTTATTCACTACCCATGATATTTACTCTATTTTCTTTTTTCCAATTACGCCTAAAAAGTGTTTTGCTTCTGACTGATCCCTCACCTGCTCTGCCCTCCTATTACCCTTCCCTCCTCATCCTCTTCCCTTCCTACTTTCCTGTAGAGTTAAATAGATTACTCCTCCCAATGGGGTATGCATGTTATTCCCTCCTTGAGCCCACTATGCTGAGGTCAAGGTCTTTGAGCTAATTCTCTGTTCTAAATTTTTCTTCCTCAGTCCATCCTCAATTCTCACTATAAAATGAAGCAATTCAATATAAGTCATACATGTGCACTTATGCAGATCATCTTCACCTTCCTTGAAAGTGTTTCGCTTTTTACTGCTGCTTCCCCCAATCTGCCCTTCCCTGCTTCACCTCTACTCTCTCCCCTCCCACTTTTCTTCAGGGCAAAAAATATTACTATATCCACTTGAATATGAATGTTATTCCTTCTGAGCCAATTCTAATAATAATAAGGTTCACTCATTCTCTTACTCCTTCCCCTTCTTCCCCTCCCCTCATTAAGCTTCTTTCTTGGTTCCTTCATGTAAGCTACTTCTCCCCAGTCCACCTCTCCCCTTCCCCTCCCCCAGTGCATTCCTTCTACCATAGGTTAGCTAGGTGGCACAGTGGAAAAAGCACCAGCCCTGGACCCAGGAGGTCCTGATTCCAATAAGACACCCCACCCTGCCTCTTGCCATCCTGTAGATGCTGCTAAACCTTGTTTTATCTTTATTGTAGCCCCCCAGTATTTGACTTCCTTTTTTCTAGCTGCTTGTAATATTATCTCCTTGAACTGGGATCTCTGGAATTTGGCTATATTATTCCTGGAGGATTTCCATTTTGGATCTCTTTCTGGAGGTGATTGGTGAATTCTTTCAATTTCTATTTTGTCTTCTGCTTTTAGAGTATCAGGGCAATTTTCCCTGACAATCTCTTGAAAGATGCCATCTAAACTCTTATTTTGGTTATGGTTTTCAGGTAGTCCAATGATTTTCAAATTATCTCTCCTGGACCTATTTTCCAGGTCAGCTCTTTTTCCAAAGAAATATTTCATATTGTCCTCTATTTTTTTTTTTATTTCTTTGGATTTGCTTTACTGTGTCTTGGTTTCTCATAAAGTCACTAGCTTCCATTTGTTCAATCCTAGTTCTTAGGCAATAATTTTCTTCAGAGAACTTTTGTATCTCCTTTTCCATTGGGCTTTTCAAGCTGTTGACATTTTCCTCATGACTCTCCTGCATTGGTCTCATTTCTCCTTCTATTCTTTCCTCCACATCTCTAAATCTTCCTTAAATATCTCCTACTTTCTCTTCAAAGTACCTTTTTAGACCTTCCATCACCTGAAACTAATTCAGATTTTTCATGGAAGCTTTGGATGTAGGGGTCCTGGGGTTGTTATTCTTTTCTGAGGGTGCACCTTGATTTTTCTTGTTGCTAAAGAAACTTTATATAGTTCTCAACTTTCTTTGCTTGCTCATCTTGCTGTATTTTACTTGACTTTTAACTCCATCTTACAGTGGGGCCCTACTTCCAAACTACACTGTCCCAAGCTTCAGAGGATCACAGGTATTTCAGTTTGAGGGAGGAAAGGCTTTTTTTTTTTTCTCACCTGTCCTGTTCTCTGGTCTGAAGATAACCTCAAGCCAACTTGCTAATTAACCAGCTATCAGAACTTTGTGTACTATGGTGGTTCTAAGCTCTGATGAGCCTGTACCCCTCCCCCACTTTGGCCTTTTGGCTGTTCATGATTTCTTCCTGTTTCACTCCTGGGGTGGGAAAGCTGGAGTCCTCCCTAGGTCTCTCAGACACCCCTGCACTTCCCCTTGTCCCCCTGCCAGCTGTTCAGCCCTCTCACCCAACCACAAGCTTAGTTCCTGAAGACACTGGTGCTGTAACTGATTAGGAGGCTCAAAGGTAAGTTCCTCTGGTGCAGTGTGCCTTGGGTCTGGGTCAGTACAATCACAGGGTTGGACTCTCTTCATAGCCCAGCATGGCCCCCTTTAACATGTTTTTGGCTGGAAAATAATCTCCACCCATCTTTTTGTGGGTTTTTCAGCTCCAGGGTTTCTTTTATTGCTGTTTTGGGTGTAATTGTGTCAGGAGCTCTGTGTAAATACTATGTTTTCTCCCTGCCATAGTGGTAAAAAGTTTTAACAGTCAGTTAGTGAATATGGAAAGATGCCAGTTTTTCAAGGACCACCCTTTCGGGGAGGAGACCAACGGCCGTACATGGGCTACACACGCCAGTCTGGCTGCTAAGCACTCCACTTCCGTGGTGCGAGCTTAAAAGGCAAGGAGAGAACAGAAGGGAGATCTCTTTTCGGCTCTCCTTGTTCACTGGCTGCGCTGCACACACAGAGGCTGACTGGAGTTTGACTCGGCCCGGCTCACCCCCCCACTAAAGGTGGCCTTGGGCTTTTGGTGAGTTTTATTCGGAATATAGACTAAGCTTAGACTTAAGACAATTTGTTTTGTATTTCTACTTTCCTATCCCTCTAATCAACATCACCTTGTAATTTCCAAACAATAAAAGCTCTAACTAGAGACCAGAGGCTTCTTCCATTTACTAGTCTGGGAGATAAATAAAGGAAACAGTTAAAAGGGGAGGTTAATGCTCTAGTATCCAATTTTAAATCTCACACCATCTAAATCCTAATGATATCTTCTGGAAATAGCTTTAGTAATAGCTTTGAGTAGACTCATACTTAGGACTATGGCACCTTGAAGAAAAATAGAATGTAACCTCATGGTTTTCAGTCCATACAGGATATACTGAATGCTCACCAATTAGGAAACCAGGGTTTCAGAGTGGGTGTGTGAGTTTAAAAGTTCAGAATTGAAGATTAACATACAGGATTAGGGGATTTAAATATAGGTGGTAAGTAGCAGGTGTGTGCTGAACTAGATCAGAGCTTCTTAAATTTTGGCACTCATGACCCCTCTTTACCTGAGAAATATTTTTTACACAACCCCAGGTATGTGTACGTGTGTGTGTGTGTGTGTATGTGTGTGTGTGTGTGGTATGTATGAGTATGTCTATATGTATTTATGATGTATAAGATAGGTATACATAACTTTTTAATTATTGCCATTTTTCTGCAACCACCACATGTAGTTGTACAAGCAAATATGGAGTCATGACAGACAATTGAAGAAGCTAAAAACTAGATCGTGTCTAATGTCCTTTCCAATTCTGCAAGACAAGCAGAATTTCAAAGTGAATATAAATGTGACTCCATCCTAAGATGTGCTATTTTACCATAAGCTTTCCTTGATACTTATTGAATTAGGTTGAAAGGCAATTTCTGGAGCTGTGCTTTTTCATTATTACCATGAATCTCTGATGCTGTAAATTAGGTCATCTCCCATGCATATAATCTCTGAACTTCGAGAAGCAATATTCAAAGCGTGTGTTTGTAAGCTAAATTCTATAATCAATTTTGAAATCTATTGAAATGTATATATTGTTTATACATATATATATATAATATACAAAATAAGGTTAATTTAATGCCTTAAAGGGCTATTTAATATTTTAATCAATGTATCAGGAAAAGTGAAAGTACTCCCAAGAGAAAGAATCTGGGAATACTTTTCATTTTTACCTTCAAAATGATGAAAATACTTATTGGCATTTAGTTAATCAGATATGGATTATTAATCTGAATGTAAAACATTCCCTAGAGACTATTACAGAGTAATCTCTTCAAATTAATAAAATATTATTTTTAAGGACATCAAATAGCCAGCATACATATAATGGAAACTCAGTATATAGTTCTGCACAAACAAATAATAATCAGAGAGATGAATGAATGAATAAATAAATACATTTAATTTAATAAAAATACTCATTAAAATTGCTATCCTAAACTTTTATTTTGCTTTATATTTTTTCAGGTGATTTTTTCCTTTGGCATTAAACAAGTCAACAAGTACTTATTGGGTGCTTCTTATATGCCAAGCATAATGCTAAGTGATGAGGATATAAAGAAAGGCAAAAGACAGGCCTCACTGGAAAAAATTCAGTCTAATGAGTGAGACAACAAGCAAACAACTATGTACAAACATGAGATATCCAGAATAAATTTGGCATGATTTCAGAGGGAGGAAAAACAAACTCAAACATGCTAAAAGAGACCATGAGAAAGCTATTTGTGAGAATAAATACTCAATGCACAAAATTACACAAATAGCTTTCAATATCCAGGTATCTTTCTCCAATTTTCTGTTTCCTCTTATTTACTATTTTGTTTTTTTGGAACTTTTATTGATTCATTCAATATTATAAAATGATTAATTGTCATTATTAGGAATAAAGAACATAATGCACCAGAGCTACTTCAGTGATTCTTTTAAATCTTAGGTGATAAGAAGATTAATTTTTAGTGTTGTTTATTAAATTTCTTATCAGTCACATAAATTTATGAATAGCTGTCCATCTAAAGCAGTTTAGTTTTAAATATTTTGCATACATAGTAGTTACTTTGATATCTTGTGTCCCAGCTTTGGTAGACATTATATAAATGCTTATTCCCTTCCACTCCCTTCCCTTTCCCCTTAATGACATTATAAGATATAATCACTATACTTAGTACTTAGAAAATAATTTTCCCTTTCTAAGTGCTTTAAAAATATTGTATTCTATTAACTTAGTAAATATTGTAGCACCATAGCTTTAGTAGGAGCACTACAAAAATATGTTATAGTACATTTAAGCATAAGAATTACAAATACTTCTCAGCAAATGTTAAGAAAAAATGTTTAGATACTAAATTACTACAAATTAGGGGGTTAAATTACCTTATATTTAGGCTTTGGTTGTAAGAATATTTACAATAATTTTATTGTGGTAATTTAGGAAGAATAAGTGTTTAGCTTATAACAGATATTTTAATTTTATTTTTAAAACATTTTGAACATGTTTTACTTTGAGTTCCAAATTCTCTTCCTCCCTCCCAATCCCTCCCCACCTCTTGAGAAGGCAAATAATATCATACCCATTATTCATGTGAAGTATTACAAAATACATTTCTATATTAACTTTCTTGCAAAAAAGCAAGAAAATTAAATTGAAAAAATAACCTACTTCAATATGGACTCAGTAATCAACAGTTCTCTCTACAAGTGGATAATATGTTTCATCATGAGTGCTTTGTACTGTGTTGGAACATTGTTGTGAACATAGTTGCAAACTTGTTCACAATTGTTCATCATTGCAATATTGCTGTTGTGTCTCATGGTCTCTTAGTTCTGCTCACTTCATTCTGCATCTTGTTAGTGTGTTTTCCTGAGATTTTTCTGAAACCATCCTGTTCATAATTTCTTATAGCACAATAGTATCCCATAACAATCATATATATGTATGTATGTATGTATGTATGTATGTATGTATGTATATATATATCACAACTTGTTCACCCAATTGATGGGCATCTCATGTTTCCAATTATATATTACCTACACACACACACACACACACACACACACACAAAATAGCTGATATAAGTATTTTTGTACAGAATATATTTTTTTCCTTTTTCTTTGGTCTGTTTGATACCAATCTAGAATTTGTATAGCTAGGTCAAAAGGTATTCACAACTCTATAACTCTTTGGGCCTAGTTCCAAACTGTACTTCAGAATAGCTAGACCAGGTCACAACTCCAACAGTAGTCCTTAGTATATCTACTTTTTCACATCCCCTCCAGCATTTGTCATTTTTCCTTGCTGTCAGGTTAGTTGACTGATAGGGGTGAGAGAGTACCTTAGAGTTGTTTTAATTTGCATTTCTCTAATCCATGGTGATTTAGAGCATTTTTATATGACTATTTGATTTCTTCTTCTGACAACTGCCTCTTCATATTCTTTGACCATTTATCAAATAGGAGTGGTTCTTATTTTTATAAATTTGGTTTGGTTCCCTATATATTTGGGTAAGTGGGATATTACCAGAGCAATTTGTAACATTTCCCCCCAGTTTTCAGCTTTCCTTATAATTTTGATTACATTGTTGTGTGTGTATACAAACCCTTTTTTAACTTTCACATAATTAAAATCATCTATTTTTAACTTCCATGTATCTTTCATTTGATCATAAAATCTTACCTTATCCATAGATATTATACTAGTAAAATTTTCCTTGCTACCCTAAATTGTTTATGATGTCACCCATAATGTCTAAATCATGTACTAATTTTCAGCTTAGCTTGGTATACAGTGTGAGATGTTGATCTATGCCTGGTTTCTGCTAGACTATTTTCTAGTTTTCTCAGGAATTTTTATTAAATATAAATTATTAGGGCAGCTAGGTGGCACAATGGATAGAGTACCAGCCCTGGATTCAGGAGGACCTGAGTTCAAATCCTACTTCAGACACTTGACACTTACTAGCTATGTGACCCTGGGAAAGTCACTTAACCACAAGTGCCTCACCAAAAATAAAGCATTAAATATAAATTATTTCTATCAAAGTTTAGATTATCAAACATGAGATTACTTTGATCAGTTTATAAGAACTAATAAAAAATGAATATCTAGTCTTTCATTCATCTGAATAGCCATTCAAATACTTTTAAGATAGACGTTATGCTTCCATCTCATATACCTAAGCCTTCTCCAGGCTAAACAAGCCAAATCCATTCAATTGATCTTGATATGAAATCAAAAGGTTCTCATGTTACAATATATGTTCATCCACTATATTATGACAAGTTATTATTGGAGCTGGTGTGGATGGAAAAAGATTTCTTTTGCATTTTCCAGAGATCTAACAGGAGCACCCTATTAGTGTCAAACCTTAACCTGAATATGGAATGAGGATTAGAAATAAGGCTATTAATTTGAGATATTATTCATTCACGAATAGTACCTTAGGTTAAGGCTCTAACTTCTAACATAAAATAAAGCATGATCTTTTTGGGTTCTTATCTACAGGTACAATCTAAATAAGGATAAAGTCTAATGATTTTATGACTTATATTTGCCTAATGTCTGACTCTATATAGAGCCAAGATGGAGTAGAGAAGCCAGTAAGTTGCCTGAGCTCTCCTGCGGTTCCCTCATGTGTTATTTAAAATCTAAATTGTTGGTTCTAATCTGCCCCCCCCCCAGTCCTGGGGGGAAGCTGGTTAAAATCGCTCATAAATTCAACAAGAGTTTAGGCTTTTAAAGATTTATTAAAATATATATTATAAATTAGTAAATAGAGAAAGAGATTGAGAACAGATTCCTTATAGCATGGAAATCCTAGCTCAGATCTAATTCACTGTAGCCAGAGAGAAAGAAAGCAATTTCCTGTCCTAGCAGCCCACATGAAATCTCTCACCACCATGCCCACGTCTGAATGACTAAGAAGGCACCCCTCCACCCTATTCTCCAGCTGCTACCATGTTGGTTTCCTGGATGAAAAGAGGCCATTCCTCAATGGCTTCTTCCAGAAGCCATCTGTGAAACAGGAAGCAGGGATATCCACACACACAGCTCCAAACTAATTGTCTGGGAGCTCTAATTAACAAGTCCCACAGGTGCTTCTAGAGATGTAACTTCCAGATGCTATAGTCACATGGTCTCAAAATCCCATGCTTTTCCCTCATGGCAGAGCTTCCCTACAGTATTTCTCCAGCAGGGGTGCCATTCCAATTCTCACACTCAAAAAGAAAATTAAATCAAGCCTCTAAATGGATTCTAAAACTACAGAACCTACAAAAAGAGAAACAATCTTCCAACTTGAGATAATTATCCTTCAAGAAAGGTCAGTCTCACTCAGGCAAAAGGGGAGTACAGGGCAGCTCAGCACAGCTCAGCACAGCCCAGCACAGAACAGGTCTGGGCAAGTCAGCAGAAAGTTTTTGGCCACAGCAGAACAACTGAGGCCCCTTGATTCTGGCTCAGCAAGCTAGTGGCACAGCGGGCCAGTTGTGAGATCTGCCAGCATCAGGTGAGAGGACAAGTTGCCCGCTCGAGGGCCAACCACAGGGACAGGGACACCTGAGCCTTGCCATCCCAATGCCTGGAACAAGGGCAGGGATCAAGCCCAGGGCATTGAGGAATCCACAAGCCACAGAAGCCTCAGAGTAGAAAGCCAGTAACACAGTCCCTATGCCTCAACACAAGAAGCTTGAAACAGTGACCCTTGTGCCCCAGGGGCAGACCTAAACTTTAAAAAATAAGCCACAATATGAGTAAGAAACACAAAAGAGCTCTTACCACTGAGAGCTTCTGTGTTGACAGGGAAGAGCAAAACACAAATTCAGATGAGGATAATACTCTCAAATTGCCTAAATGTGAAGCCTCAAGAGGGAAGATGAATTGGTCTCAAGCTCAAAAAAGATTTTAAAAATCAATTGAGAGAGGTAGAAGAAAAATGGGGAGATAAATGATAGCAGTATAAGAAAATTATGAAAAAAAATCAACAGCTTGGAAAAGCAAGCACAAAGATTGACTGAAGAAAGCAATTCCTTAAAAAAAAATTCATTTGGCCAAATGGAAAAGGAGGTGAAAAAGCTTACTGAAGAAAACAATGCCTTAAAAATTCAAATTGGAGAGATAGAAGCTAATGATCCAGGAAAGACTATCTGAGAATTATTGGACTCTCTGAGAGCCATGATCAGAAAAGAGCCTAGACACCATATTCTAGGGAATTATCAAGGAGAAATGCCCTGATCTTATAATCAGAGGATAAAATCATCATTGAAAGAATCCACTGATCACCTCCTGAAAGAGACCCCAAAAAGGAAAACTCCAAGGAATATTATGGCCAAATTCCAGAATTATCAGGAGAAGGAGAAAATACTCCAAAGTAGCCAGAAAGAAGCAATTTAAATATCATGGAGCCACAGTCAGGATTGTATAGGACCTAGCAGCTTCAATATAAAAGGATCGCAAGGCTTGGAATATGGTATTCTAGAAGGCAAAGGAGCTTGGATTGCAACCAAGAATCAACTACCTAGTAAAGCTTACATTCTCTTTCAGGGGAAAAGATGGAAATTCTATGAATTAGGGGACTTTCAAGGTTTCCTGATGAAAAGAACTGACTTCAAGATCTTTCAATTTATCTTCTCATATAGTACCTCTTCAACTTCTCTGGTAACTGATCCCCTCAACCAGTCATTCTGAATGCTTTAATCTAATGTAATTAGCTACTTACTGCCCATGGCAGACAGCTACATATTTAGATAGTTCTAATTGTTACAGATTTCTTTTATACTTTTTGCTTGAATTTGAGTCCTTTCAGCTTTTACCTGTGGTTCCCAGTTACTTCCTCTGTAGCTGCATAATAAAAATATAAACATTGCCCCACATAGTAACCCTTCAAATATATGAAGTTGATTTTTCTTATTTGAGCACCTTCTTGGTTGTTTTGCTAAGATCTGGGTTACTGGAGAGCAGTGGGGGCTCCAATACGCTTCTGGGCCATGTTTCACAAGCTTGTAGGTGATAGAGAATTCCTCCAGGTAGTGTCCAATCATCTTGGGCTTAATTTCTACGTGACTGAAGGTCTTGCAGTTAGAGAATGCCAACCATACTGCCCACCACCTCCAGCAGGATGACCACATCCTGAAAGTGTGTCTTCATTACCATGGGGGGATCAGTGTGGGGGTGTACTTCCTTCTTGGCCTTCCTCAGGCACTTCAGGAGGGGACCCTGTTTGTACCACAGACCCTGATTGAGTCTCCATCACTGCTGAGTGCTGTCCAACTGCATGAGCTGTTCATAAGACATGTCCAGCAGCTGATCCTGGTCCATGGTCCTGAATGTGAACTTTTGGAAAGTTCACTTCTTCTGCTCCACTTCTGCCATCTTGTCTATAGTCAAGAAAAGACCATTCTTGAGTGCAAAGGCTCAGATATCTAGCACCTGCACCCCACACCTGAATGTTCTGGTGTGGCTCCCCACATCCTCCACACACATGTTGAAGTTGATTCCTAAAAAAAAAAAAAAATGACCCTAAATCTTCTCTCCTGCAGGATAAAAATACTAATTTCTACATAATGCAAAGTGTTTTATATGAGTTATCTGGGAATTGTGGAGTGTAATCATGAATCTGGAATATGGAAGGTTCCTGATATCCAATATACTTCATGGATTTCAGATATAGCTTATGGAAAGCCTTAGTAATGCAGCACTAGATCTTTTGATCCTATGACCAGATCTCTTGTATTTAAAAATAATACCCAGGCCCCTATAACCTTTTCGAGGTGAAATCCTGTTACACTGATTGTTCAGCAATGTTAAACTGGTAAACCTCTAAGTTTTGGCAAATTCTTTAATATCCCTCTCGTCTTTGTCAAATCTTATATATTCTGTGGTTTCTGAGATAACTTTGTATATACACTCTTCTTCTAAATCTCTTATTCCAAATTAGATAAGCTTTGTTGAAAGTGACACTGATTATGAAAATCTGTTTCTCTTTACTTATTTGTTTCTGAGAATGTTACCAAAGAGTTGATTATCATTTTAGATATCCTAAAATCTCCTAGGCAGCTACAGCTTTTCTACTTATTGTTTTACGACTTTCTACATGATTTTTCCAAGGATTTTAAACAATGGAGAAAAATAATCATTAATTATGAAATAATTTTAAAGGATGTTTCTTAAAGTCAAAGCTTTCAAGTCATTTCTCGAACCTATAGACATCATGCTTTGATTTATTATTTTTCATAATCTAAATTTCTGCACATGTTTATAGAATCAGAATACTCTTTAGAATCAGAAAGTACTACTCACAAGTAAATCAGTGGATTTAGCCATAATATCACATGGAGGAATTTTCCATTTAGAGAAATGATTCAACTGTGCTTGATTTTGCAGACTTTGAGAAATCCAAGACAAGGCCTTTAGAAAACAAACAGAGTGAGCTCTTGAACTCATGACACGATCACTCCAAAAAACATCCAAATAACACCATAAGAAAATGCCCAGAGCAGCAAAATTCACAGAAGAATGTGCTGAAATCATCTTCTAACAAAAAAAAGGCTTGGAATGTCAGAAGGAGGGAGCTGCTGTGCTGATACAGGAGGTGAGCCCAACCCCACAGTCATCTTGACACAGATCCAGTCTCAGGAAGGCCTCACCAGAGAAAGAGACCCCCAGAGCCTCTGAATCAGTTGAAGTGGAAGTTTCATCTGGAACTAAGCTCACAGTCTGGTGAGAGGGCTGAGCCCTGGGCAGAGGGGAGACTACAGGTGTCTATTCTGGTGCTGAGGCAGAACTTGGATTTTTCACCCCTGTTGGGAACCAGGAAGTAGGCTTGAGTAGCATTGGCCCAAGTCGGGGAGGGGCACAGGCTCGTCAGAGCTAAGGACCACAACACACAAAGCTGGTTGATTAGCAAGTTGGTCTGGGGTCATCTACAGACCAGGGAACAGGCCAGGTTAGTGAAGAACCTGATTCTCCTTAAATCATACCACCTGGGAATTCTTAAGCTTGGGATACTGCAGCCTGGAAACAGTGCCTCACTTTAAGGAGCTAAAAGCCAAGTAAAAGAAAGGCAAGATGAGCAGACAGAGAAAGGTGAGGACCATAGAAAGTTTCTTCAGTAACAAGGAAGACCAAGGTGCACCCTCAGAGGAAGATGTCAACATCAGGGACCCTATATCTAAAGCTTCCAAGAAAAATATGAATTGGTCTCAGGCCATAGAGGTGCTCAAAAAGGACTTTGAAGATAAAGTTAGAGAGGTAGAGGAAAAAACAGAAAGAGAAATGAGGCTGATGCAGGAAAGACATGAGAAAAAAGTCAACCGCTTGGAAAGTCAAATTGGCCAAATGGAAATGGAGGTACAAAAGTTCCATGGTGAAAATAATTGCCTAAGAATGAGGATTGAACAAATGGAAGCCAGTGACTTTATGAGAAACCAAGACACAATAAAGCAAATCCAAATGAATAAAAAAATAGAGCAATGTGAAATATCTTCTGGGAAAAACTGCTGACCTGTAAAATAGGTCCCAGAGAGATAATTTGAAAATTATTGGTCTCCCTGAAAACCATGATCAAGGGAAGAGCTTAGACATCATCTTCCAAGATATTCTTAGGGGAAATTGCCCTGAAATTCTAGAAGAAGAAGCTAAAATAGAAATTGAAAGAATCCACTGATCACCCCCAGAAAGAGATCCCAAAAGGAAAACTCCTAGGAATATTATAGCCAAAAAGAAAGAATTCAATTACTGAGGAGTCCAAGTCAGGATAGCACAAAATCTAGCAGCTTCTACATTAAAGGACCAGAGGGCATGGGATATGATATTCCAGAAGGCAAAGGAAATGGGATTACAACCAAGAATCACCTACCCAGCAAATCTCAGCATAATCTTTCAGTGGAAAAAATGGGACTTTAATGAAAAAGAAGACTTTCATATATTTGTGATGAAAAGACCTGAATGGCAAATTTGACTTTTAAATACAAGACCCTAGAGAACCATAAAAAATTGGAGCTGGTGGACATACCTGGAGTTGTACAATGGACGACTGTCTAGTGTCTGAGGCTCGGTTTTGTCTGGGACCCCCCTGAGTCCAGGGGTGATGCTTTGTTCACTGTGTCACCTAGCAAGGTGATGACATCTTTAGGGTTGAATTGAGGGGTGAAGGGAATGCACTGGGGGAGGGAGAAGGGCAGAGGTAAAATCCTACATGAAAGAAACAGGAAAAGGCTTATGGAGTGGTGGAAGAGATGGGAGAGAAGCAGGGCAGTAAATGAATTTTACACTCAACAGAAAAGGCTCACAGACCTTAACCTCATCAGAGATGCCTCAAGGAGAGACTAACACACACACCCAACTGGGTGGAGTAATCTATTTAATCTGGGCAGTAAATGAGCCTAATACTCACCAGAATTGGCTCAAAGACCTCAATCTCATTAGAATTAGCTCAAGGAGGGAATAATGTACACACTCACTTGGGTGGATTAATCTCTATAACCCTGCAGGAAAATAGGAGGGGAAGGGGATAAAGAGAGAGGGGCAAAAGAAGGAAGGGCAGAGTGGGGGAGGGGAAAGATAGAAGCAAATCCCTTTTGAAGAGTGATAGGATGAAAGAAGATGGATAATAGAATAAATATCATGGGGAAGGGAATAGGATGCAAGGGAAACAGTTAACAATAGTAATCATGAAAAAGAGAAAAGGGGGGAAAATTGTACAAAAAATATTTATAGCAACTCTTGGTAGAGGCTAAGAATTGAGAATCAAGGGAATGTCCATCAATTGAGGAATGATGGAAAAAAAAACTGTGCTGTATGATTGTAGTGGAATGGACTTGTGCTAAAGGAAATGACAAACAGAATGATCCCCCCCCCCCCAAAACCTGGAAAGACTAATGAACATTGATTTATAGTGAATTGAGCAGAGCTGGGAGGACATTGTGCATAGTGACAGCAGTATTGTTCAATGAGCAATTGTGAATGACCTAACTACTCTCAGCAATGCAATGATCCAAGACAATCCCAAGGAACTAATGAGGAAGCTTACTATGCAACCCTATAGAAAGAACTGATAAAAAGAACACTTGTGGATTGTACATATATAACGTGGTTGTGATCTTGTGGAGGGGGAAGAAAGGGAGGGAGGGAAGGAGAAAAATTTGGAACTCTAAATCTTATGAAAATGAATGTTGAAAACTACCCTTACATGTTAATGGAAAAATAAAATAATTTTTTGTTGCTAAAATTAAATAAAAAAACAAACAAATTAGCCCTACATATTTGTATGTTTTTTTTGTAATCAATGCCAAGTACCTTAATTACTTTTGATTTATTTAATTATTTAAATTGAACATTTTAGATTCTGTATTTTATTACTGAAATGCCTCAAGGCATTAATGATGTCTTGATAAATAGAAAAATATATTCTTAATGGAATTCTACTTTAGTCAGTAGATTTTTTTTCACTGATTTATGTTGTGTTAAATTGAGTTCCTCTTCTCAAGGAACAGTGATAAATAAAGATGGTTTCAATATTTCTTCTTATCTTCTTTATCTTTCTAATGTGCAATTACTTTTATGATGACTCTACCTTACCTCTCTCTTAATCTCATCATATGCCAAATCAAATTCATCACACATGGTTTTATAGTGATACAGAACATCACATAATCTTCCATGTTCCAAATTGAAGTACAGTGTTATATTAGACTCTTCTCATTCCCATCCTCAGAATTACATTGACTGCTATTCTGGTTATTTTTCACTCCAAAACAATAGCATCTCATCTCTTTATTCTCATTGCCAACACACAAGGATAGAACCCCATTACAACTTCTCAAGATGTTTGCAAGAATTTCTGAGTAGTTCTTCATCTCTACTGTAATTCAAACTTTCTTTTGACAAGTCTTCCTTATACATTGACCTAGGAATGCTAATACATTGCTTTAAAAAAGCAACTAAGAAAAGCTTAATTGGCTCCTTATTGCTTTTTGAATAAAGTTTAAACTCTTTCCCCTGTCATTCAAGTACATCCCAATTCTGATGCTGTAACATATTTCTAGCTTTGTCTCTTATTAATCCCTTCTATGTATCATACAAATCTACAACCAACTGCTTTTTTCATAGGGAACTTCTCTTTGTTCTCACTTGAGGCACTAGATTAATCCAAAGAATAAATATTCAAGAATCATATCACCAAATTACATTATACTCTGATTCACTAAACTTACACTGTAAACAAAAGTATTCTGGAATTAAAGATTTGTAGCACATTTTGTACATAGGAGATATGTAATAAATGTTTATTGAATGTGTTTCTTCCAATTTCAAGTATAAGTTTAAATTTTAAAATGGACTATTGTTTTTTGTTTGGATTCAGTTTTCTGGTTTGAATGGTGTGAAATATGGGTTTACTATTTATTAACTGAAGTAAATTTTGGGTATGTATTATAATGTCAAAATGTTGGAATACTTAGAGATTGTGAGAGTTGGATGTGACCTTTAGAGAAAATTGTCCAGCACCAACCTTTTCATTTTATGAAAGAGAGAATTGAACTGCCTGCACATTATTATGTGACCATAATCACACAACTTGATTGGGGTTTTATACCAGAACTAGAAACAATCTAGGTTTCCTGACTCTCAGTCTCTTATTGTTTTTATCTTTTGATTTAATTTGTTTATATTGATATTAATTTTTTTTCAAAGACTTGTCAAGAAATCATAAAGCTAATCAAAACTGAAAATTAAAAAAAAATAATAACAAAAAAGGAGACTGCCCCACTAATATAACACCAATAAAGGGAAAAAATAAAATAATCCAATATTCAAAAAAGGACATTGGAATTGTTACAAAAAAACTACCAAATGGAAGTGGAGGCAGGATAACTGGTCCAGATGGGTATGTAAAAAAGTAAATTTTTTAAAAAATAGGCTATTGTATACAAATTGTTTTTAAAACATGAGAAAGAAAATACCAAATTCCCCTTATAAGCCAAATTTTAATAAATTAATGAATGAAAAAAATTATGTTAGATATTTCCTGTGTGTTAAAGAATAATCTCTGATCATAAGGGATTTATACGGTAATTAGGGAAACAACAAATTTGTGGGAGGTGAGTCAACATAAAGGACTTTTGTCCTGAAAATTACAGACATGGCAATTAGAATCATTGGGGAGTAGCTCATTTTATCCCTATTAGGAACATTGGCAGAGAGGATTTACCAAAACTGGAATGATATTTTGGTGAGGAGAGTTTAGAAAAGATATGAGTGACAGCAAAACAATTGAGCCATTGAAGAAGAAAGTTAGGGAGTAAAGTAAAGCATGGCTGGGATCTTTCTGTATTGGTAGTCAGTGAGGGGATGGGTGGAGATTTGGAGAGTTCTTTGGATGGAAATTCAAGAGGTGAAAAAAGTCTCTGAGAAGGAAGTTAGTTTAAAGCGCTGTTGATACTGAAGAGTAGGAAGTGAAGTCCTAATAACTAAAGAAGGGAAAAATAAAGCAAAAAAAAAGTGAAATATAAACCAAGACCATTAAGGGATATCAATTCAAAGATTTTAAAGAAAAACCTGGCCAAATTGAACTCGAACCATTTTCAAATAGAGGATTTTTTCCAATTCATATTCATATTCTTTTACAAACTAATGTTTAAAACATAGACAAGGAAAATTTATTTATCTAGCGCTACCCTATATTTATCTCTGGTTTGTTTGGATTATTTTGTTATGTATAGATTGAAACAACTTTATTCCTCCATCAGTACAGCATGGTTACTAGTATATCCCTTTATCAGCAAGGGGGCTGAGAAGTATAATTTTTCCCAGATGGAAGGAGAGACTGAAGGATAAGGGAAGCAGAAACCTGCTGTGACATTGGAAACTGGGGACCTTTTGCTCTCCAGGGAAGGGAGGAAAGGTCAGGGCTGATAATCACTATCAGTGAACTGATGGCAAAGGAGGTAACTTCTACCCCAGATTCAATATAATCATGACCAGTTGGAGTCTTGTCTAGCTCACTAGCCTACTTAATTGAATAGTTTTCCAACATAAAATTGGCTGTTTGCCTGTATGTAACTATTTGTCATGCTGTGGCATATAGTGAAATTATGCCCTCTGTTCTCTGGTTCAACTTTATCAATTGGCACCTATACACAGAATTTTTCTAAATCCTTTATAGTGTTTTCTTTTCTATTTGCTGTCTACACGTCTGTAGTAGAATTTGTTTGCATTTAAAAACAAGGTGATTTTAAAAATTGAGATCTGAGGGAATGCTTATTTTAAAAGGGTGGGCCACAAAAAGGGGAGAAAGTAGCAAAAAAAAAATCCCTAAGGTGAGTTGCCTTAGACTTAACCATCAGCCTGTATCAACCCTTTTCCTTACAGTCTGAAGGGTCTTCACTCAAATTCTGAATACATTGATTTGAATGTTAAGAGATCATCTGTCACATAAGAACAGCGCCCTTATACTTCCCAATCTCCCTTGATATTCCCTAGGTAGGGGGAGAAAAATTAATTTTTAGGGAATATTTAGATATTAATTTACATTGAGTTATGTGTATTCCCAATATGTCTCAATATATTTAGTCTGCAGAACTAATGAGCTTTGTCCTGGTTTAAATAATTATAGATGATATTGTAAAAATAAAAGAATATAATAACAAATACTGCTTGGGGCAGTTACGTGGGAAGTCACTAGTTAACTGACTCCTTCTGTGATGTAATTTTAAGCTGGAATTTTAATCTTCAAATTCTGATCTCATATGTTCCTTATTTTTTCCATGCAAACATTTTATTATTTGCTATTTACATTTATAGATAGTTTTCCACATTTGTTTTTATAAGATTTCTAGTTTCAAATTTTTCTCCCTCCCTCCCCTTCCTCCCTCCTCCCCAAGACAGTAAGTAATTTGATATAGGTTATATATGTACAAACACATTAAACACATTTCTGCATTAGTCTTGCTGTGAAAGTAGAGTCAGAGCAAAAAGGAAAGAACCTCAAAAAAGAAAAACAACAACAAAAAAGAATAGAAATTGTATGGTTCAATCTGCATCTAGATTCTGCAGTTTTGTTTTGTTTCCCGGATTTGGAGAACATTTTCCATCATGAGTCCTTTGGAACTGTCTTGAACCATTGTATTGCTTAAAAAATCAAGTCTATCACAATACTGTGTACAATGTTCTGGTTCTGGTCATCTCACTCATCATCAGTTCATGCCAAGTCCTTCCAGGTTTCTCTGAACTCCTCCTGCTCATTGTTTCTTACAACACAATAGTATTCCATTACATTCATATACCACAACTTGTTCAGCCATTCCCCAATTGATGGGCAACCCCTCAAATTCCAATTCCTTGCCACCACAAAAAGAGCAGCTATAAATATTTTGGTACATGTGGGGCCTTTTCCTTTTTCCATGATCGCCCTGATTAAAAGACCTAATAGTGGTATTGCTGGGTCACAGGGTATGCAAAGTTTTATAGCCCTTTGGGCATAATCCCAAACTGCTCTCCAGAATGGTTGGATCAGTTCACAGCTCCACCAACAATGTATGAGTGTTCTAATTTTCCAAAGCTTCTCCAACACTTATTATTTTCCTTTTTGTCACATTAGCCAATGCGATAAGTACCAGGTGGTACCTCAGAGTTGTTTTAATTTGCATTTCTCTAATCAATAGTGATTTATAGCGTTTTTTCATATGGAAATATATAACTTTGATTTCTTCATCAGAATACTGCCTGTTCATATCCTTTGATCATTTCTCAATTGGGGAATGACTTGAAATCTTATAAGTTTGATTTAATTCCTGATATATTTTAGAAATGAGGCCTTTATCAGAAGTACTTTCTATAAAAATTGTTTCCCAGTTTTCTGTCTCCCTTTTAATTTTGGATGCATTTCTTCTGTTTGTATAAAGCCTTTTTAATTTAATGTAATCAAAATCATCTATTTCACATTTCATAATATTCTCTATCTCCTGTTTGCTCATAAACTGTTCTACTTTCCAAAGATCTGAGAGGTAAATCACTCCTTCCTCTACTAATTTACCTATGGTATCAGCTTTTATGTCTAAATCATGTATCCATTTTTACCTTATTTTAGTATAAGGTGTAAGATGTTGGTCTTTGCCTCAGCAGCTTTTTTCAAGTACTGAGTTCTTGTCCCAGAAGCTGGACTGTTTGGGTTTATCAAACAGTACATTCCTAAAGTCATTGTCATATGTGCATTATTGAACAAAGTAATTCTTATACACATTCTTGAAGAGAGACAAGTTGCCTTCTTTACAATTGATAATCCAATATTATTCTTTATCCAGAATTATATTTTTTAATTAATAGAAAAGTGATGTGGCATGTGATTTGGAAACCAAACTATTCAACAATATTCAAAGTAAAACTTGGGCAGCTCTGTGAAGGTTCGTTCTCTCTCTCTCTCTCTCTCTCTCTCTCTCTCTCTCTCTTTCTCTTTAAAACTAGAGTAAATATCACAAAATAACACTTTGGGAAATTATGTTAACTTATTCCAGCCCCTGGTATAATATTTATACTACTGATATAATAAATTACAAGATATTCTTTTGGTTTTGTTTTATTTATTTTTTGTTTCTTTGTTTTGTTTTGTTTTTGTGATGCAATTGGGGTTAAGTGACTTGCCCAGGGTCACACAGCTGGTAAGTGTCAAGTGTCTGAGGCCAGGTTTGAATTCAGGTCCTGCCAATGCCAGGGCTGGTGCTCCATCCACTGTACCACCTAGCTGCCCCAGAAGATATTCTTAAAGCCTAAAAAATGTCATGGTTGTATTATCAATATTCCTGAATTATCATGTGTATGTATGTGTATGTGCCTATGTGTGTCAAAGAGAGAGACAGAGACAGAGACAGACAGATAGACAGATAGAAGCAGAGACAGAGAGAGACACAGAGAGAGACCCACACACAGACCGAAAAGAGAGACAAAGAGACAGAGAGCAAGGGACATATTTTTTTCACTAAATTACCTTTTCTCCATTGCCCAATAGAGCATATAGCACACAATAAACAGAGTCCCTTGGAAAAATTTTGATTCTGCCAAATAAGAGTTACAATCTAAAATGCAGTAAACACTGTTAAGATTAATTAATCTGCCAAGTTTGACAACAAAATAAAAGTTTACACTGTTACAAAACATCTTCATTTGGCAGGAAATAAGCTGGGAGTTGGGAGAGGTAATATGTTCTAGCACGTATTTCTGATGAAAGAGAGAAAAGATGATGACTAGATTGTAAATAGGGATGAGCAGAGGGAATTCCTTAAGTAATAAAGAAAAAAGGCGAAAAAACCCAGAAAATTTTTGAGCCCTTCACCATTCTCTGTGACTAGCCTCATTGAAGGGTGCTCAGGGAATTCACCTCATGATTTCCTGCGTGGACACTCTCTTTGATTTCACAATCTCCAGAAACTTATCACCCTGCAAGATGAAATTAAGTCTTCAATCCATAAATCTTCAAATCATTTCTTTTTTTTGTTTTGTTTAGTTTTTGTTTTTGTGAGGCAATTTGGGTTAAGTGACTTGCCCAGGGTCACACAGCTAGTAAGTGTTAAGTGTCTGAGGCCAGATTTGAACTCAGGTACTCCTGATTCTAGGGCCAGTGCTCTATCCACTCCACCACCTAGCTGCCCCCAAATCATTTCTTAATGCATGTGCAAGACTTCAATATGCCCCTGCCCCAGGAACCCTCCCTTCCCTTCATCTTCTTTTTATGTGTTACATTCCTCCATTAAATTATGAGATACTTTAAGGTAAAGATTGTCTTATGACTTTCTTCGTATCCCCAGGGCTTAGCATAATGCTTAGAACATGGTAGGTGCTTTAGTAGATATGCATTGACTGTGCCTCTGACTCTACTTAATGATGAAGTTATAATAATTGTTTCCTGAATTGTGAAAGGTGGAGGATCTTGGAAAAGGGGATTAGGAAACCAGACTCAATCAGCAAGCTTCTTGATTACAAAATACATTACTCTCTAAACTAATTGAAATTATACTGTGTTCTGTCCAATTTAAAGCAGCAGTATTGTTATTATGTGTATAGGCATCCACTTTCATTTCTTCTTTGTACTTTTTAATTTGGAAAAAAAATTGGAAACAGTCTTTACAAAATGGCATAATTAAATTCCAAAGTAATTTTCAAAAGTGCAAATATCATAAACTTTCAATTTAAATTCTAGTGATGAGCAGTTATTATAGGGGGAATTTAAGAGTAATGTTTCAATAGACATAATCATTATTTGATGCTTGTGTAGTGTTTGCAGCTACTGGCTCATTCTACCCTCTGATATAGTTAGTACCCAACTTCCCATCTAACATTTATTCCAATACTATGTGATGGAAAATCATGAAAAAATCACTTCTTTTATTAACCTCTTTTTCTCCAATGAATGCTACTCATTCACTGATACTAAGGGCTAATTAAAACCACTGGAAACTGCCAGGTGTACCTAAAAGTAAATCATGACTGGCTTGAACTGTTTTATTGCTCACATCACTTTGGTTTAGCAACAGACAAATAGCCTCCATATATTTATGTGCATGCTACAAAACATGCAAAAGATATAAATTTAAACCATAAGAAACACACACCATTACCAAGTGATTAATCTGCCTGAATATCCCTCTTAAAAATACTCTTGTTGTCTACTAAAAAGAATATTATACTATTTATTAGAACTTTGAAACTTCCTTTTAAGAAACAATTTTTGATAACTTCTCAGAATATGATTCCTATTGTACAAAATACATAGCTATTGTGACACTGAGCAAAATTGGAGACTGAGCCAGTCATTTTAAGCAAATGATACAAATTATATTTAGTTGAGCCTGTTCTATCAAACATGAGTGATGACTCAAGAAAACAAAAGACCAAATGTAGAATTGTCTGAAGCAAGTAATCCAAAATAAGCATTCCTATAATAAAGAATGTGTTTCTTTAATTATTCTTAATTTGGTCAAGTGGTTTTCATTTTCAAAATATTTTCATTAGTATGCTTGATTTTCCTCTGAAAAGTCAACTTGTGTGGGAAAAATGAAGTATGGAAAATGGAATATAGATACCATGTCATGGGAATACTCAAAAGAACTCAAAGCATTAAAATTTTGAGACTGAGTGAAATTAATGATAAAGTTCCATGTTAAAAAAAATAACCTTGAAAATTAAAAAACAGAAAATAAAAACTGAAACCAGGTTTCCTTAGTTGAAAAGATATTTTTTTTTCATTTCATTGAATTATAATTCACTAAAGAAATATACTTAGTACAAATGTGTGTATATATTTATGTATATGTATTTTATATACACATATATGTATATGTGCATGTATATATATATGTATATATACACACACATATATATATATATAACCATGGGGTACAATATATGCTTACCTAATATGAGTAATCAATGCATAACAGGAACCCTTCTTAATATGTAGTTCATAATTGGGTGAGGGCACTAAAATTTTCCTGTGAATATTCAATTCTAATGATTATTTCTATAATGTGACACTTCATATAAAGGGTAGTTTATGTCCTGATATAGTATCAGAATACAACATAATTCATTCTATAAATAATTCCCTGGGATACCTTTTCTTACTGGTCACTTAAACATATGCTCACATGTTAGGTTCAAAATTTATATAGAGGTACAATGATAAGTAATGGAAACGAAGAGGGAATCTTTATCATTATATACATACCACAGATGTATGGAGTCAGGTCAGCCATTAGCTGAGAATTCATAAACAATTAACTATTAATTAATGATTAATTAATGACTCCCCCCCCCAATTCCAGGGATCTTTTATTTATAGCATTTTATGTTGAGATCTGGTAATATTTGATAGTTTATAGGGATTTTAGGCTGATTTTACTTTTGATATAGAAACTAACCTTATCTCTGCAAGACTTAGTCTTTCCCTAAGGTAAAGGTCCTGATGACTGCATTTTGCATGAATTACCTAAGCACTCAGGGATTAAGGAATATTCAAGGCAGATATTTTAAAGAGAGAAATATAGTGATTTGGAGTAACAAGTAAAAAAAAAACCAAATAAACAACTTTGCCCTGTTTGTAAATAATTATACAAAATTCTCTAAAATAGTCCTGAAGCCTATATTTTGTCATTTTCATTTTTTAAAGTATAATTTATTATTTTCTTGATCAGTTCTCTTCCATATCGCCTTCACTCAAACTTCATACATATTTACCAGATGGACAAGCAAATGCAGAATCTTATATAGACCTTGACCTATACTGGAGAGAAGATTCCTTTTGCTTCAGTTTCCACGCATGAGCATTCCCTGTCCTTAGCCGATAGGCAACACAAAGTAACCACCAGGATGTTCATTCTGACAAAATACATGAATGGGATGAGTTGAGTATGTGTGTGGGTAAATTGGGTGGGTTGAAAATGAACTGCTTTTTTTATTAGAGTTCAGTTCTAGGATAAGTTCACCTGAAGGTGCAGGAGTCCAAGCACCTAAGCCACCTTTCCTCCTCCCTCCCCCAACCCCATGCTCCTTTCCCACCCTTAAACCACCTACACACATAAATAACCCATAAGAAGTAACTGATTCTAACTATGTCTAATGAAAATGGACTAAAGTCAAGGGAGTAATTAGTCAGGGTGGCAGTACAAATGATTTCATTGGGCCTCAAGAGAACTAAAACCCATTTAGGTACAGTTTTATACATATAGATATAATTCAGGACAAGCATCAGGCCTATCTCCACCAACAAGAGCAGGCTGAGGCAGTTGTGCCCTTGAGCTTTTGAGGACTAAACATATACAAATCAGTGTTGAAAAGTAGGTGACATGAATGCAAAAATAAGGCCAAAACATCTAAGTTATCAAGAGAAAAACAAAACAAACAGTTGACTCTGGGCCTTGAGTAAGGAAGACTGGTGTTCAAGTCCAGCTTTAGATATGATCAAATGAGACAATAATTATCAAGTGCTCAGCACAGTTCTTGACACATAAAACTACTCATTCCCTTTCCCGTCCTACTCTTTCCTCTGCCTATAAATTACAAGCAGCTGGATCAACTGATAGGATGCTAAAACAAAAACAGGGTAAAGAAAGGAAAAAAATTCAAATCTAAATTGTATTGATAAATTTCACTTCATATTGCATAATTTCCTCTCTATTTCCCTTAGCCTCCCTGTATAAAAAGAGAATAATTCCTTACAAAAATAATTTAAAAAACATAAAATGAAAAAAAAAAGAGGAAGAGAAAAAAATTACATGACATAATATTCTATGTTGAATACCAGTGGGCCAATCCCACTTCCCTAAGCAAAAGTATGGGAAGTGTGTCTTCATATTTCTGTTGTGAGCTCAAGACTGTTCTTTATAATTTAAAAATATTATTATATACCCCATGTTCTTTCTGTTATTATACTTATTTCAAACTTTGTTTTCCTGGCTCAGCTTATTTCAACCTGTTTCAATTAATCAAAGTCTTTCCATGCTTCTCTACATTTATCATGTTCATTTTTTCTTATGTAATAATCCATTACATGAATTTACTATAATTTGTTTACTGTTTTCCAAATGATGAAGAACTACTTTGTTTCCAGTTTTTTGTTAAACCCAGAAGTCTTATAAATATTTTGGTTCATATGGAGTAGGTGTATGTCTTTTTATTGATAATCTTCTTTGTTTTATGATTTGTAGTCTAAACATTTTAGCAACTTTAAATCCACAATTCGAAATTTATTTTCATAATAGTTGGAATATTTCACAGCTTCACACCTAATACTTATTCCTGTTTTCATCACAACCCTTCCAACAACTACTTCTATTTTTTGTCATTTTTGCCAAACTACTGCCTGTAAAATAACAGGAAATGATACTAAAGTTTGATTTAGATTTGCTTTTCTCTGAGCATTATTAATTTGGTTCATTCTTACATGTAGTTTTTTTTTTTTTTTGGCAGGGCAATGAGGGTTAAGTGACTTGCCCAGGGTCACACAGCTAGTAAGTGTCAAGTGTCTGAAGCCGGATTTGAACCCAGGTACTCCTGAATTCAGGGCCGGTGCTTTACCACTGCGCCATCTAGCTACCCCCTTACATGTAGTTGTTAATAATTTGCAATTTATCTTTTGAAACCTGTTTGTTCATATTCATTTACCACTTAATTCATTAGAGAATGCCTTTCTGTTGTATAGAGGTAAGTAAAATCTATCTGCATCGTAAGTTTTTGTATCATTTAAATTTTATGCAACAATTTTTCTTCTCCTAGGTGAAAATGTCCCAATTTATCCTAGATACATTAGACTTTGGTCATTTGACTTGCAACAGCTTTTTAATTTCATATAATCAAAATTATCATTTTACTGTTTAATTTGCTCTAACCTTAGGTTAAGAATTTATTACTTAGTTCTAAAGGTGTAAGATAAACAAACATTGATATTAAAGTCATGTATCCTTTTAAATTAATTATGGGTATGGGGCAAGGTGTTGCTCTAAGCCCATTTTCTGCAGACTTGTTTCTAATTTTTCTAGTAGTTTTATTTATTATTAATTTTTATATCTATTTATTTATTTGTTTAATTCCTTTTTTCAATCCTTATATTATTTTATGTTTTTCCAGTTACATGGAAAGATAGTTTTCAAAATTTGTTTTTATAGGATTTAGAGGTACAAGTTTTTTACCTCTCCCTCCTTAAAACAGAAAGCAGTATGATATATGTTGTATTTGTACAATCATATTAAATATATCTCTGTATTATTCATGCTGTGAAAGAAGAATAAGAACAATAGGGGAAAACCTTTGTGGTAAAATAATGGAATTTGGCAGCCTCCCAGGGGTCCAACTTGATTGATTTAGTAGTGTTTGAATTGGGTGTGAATGACAAACTACTAAGTACAAACTTAAGATGACTAACCTAGTTTAATTTGGCCAACCCTAGGAAGGAGTGTCCTCAGAGGCTGTGGACTGCGTCATCAACAGAGGACCAGTCTCAGCCACACAACTTGAAGAACCTCCCCTTTTGGGGGAGGGAGAAAAAAGTAGAAAAAGGGACTCCAACAGAAAGTAGCTCTCTCTCTGGCCTTCAGAGCAAACTGGAAACTGGCTGCCATAGAAATTACAGACCCCTGGTTGTAAGTTAATAAAATCCAGCTCTTTGAATTAGCTGAGCTGAAAGCGAGTTTGGGTTTTGAGACAGTCTTTGCTAGAGCCAGGGAGATTATCCATTTTCCTCTTTCCCTATTCCCTTGTCCTTGACTTATAATAAAACCGGATTTGTATGTGGGAAAGAAACTGTTAAGCTCCTTTCTCTTTGGCCTGGGAGAAATAACTAAAAAAGGCAGTTTGGAGGGGAGGAAGCTTTGGACCTAGAGATCCCTCATTATTTTCTGAAGCCCAATATTACAGCGAACCAACCAATTAACTCTCCCCATATTAAATTTGGTCCCAACACCTTAAAAAAGAGTAGAAATAGCATGGTTCTAATTGTGAATTAATTTGTAGTAAATTAATTGTGGCAATTGGAAAAGGTGTTACTCTAAGCCTATTTTCTGTGGACCTGCTTTCCAATTATTCCAGTACTTTTAGTTAATTTGGGAGTTCTTTCCTAAGTAATTGTTTAGTTATTAAATTACTTTATTTCTATATTTTGTCATAATTTACCTTTATACTTTAGGACTTTCTTTAAAAAATGTTATCTTATCTAATACCATAAAAGAGCTCTTTGGTAGTGTTAAATGGTATAACTCTGAATCTATAAAATAATTGGCAGTTTTGTCAATTTTATCATGTTGGCATGGTCCAGCCATGAGTCTTGAATATTCATTCAGCTATTTATGCTGTTCTTTATTTATATACAGAGTTTTCTTATAATTAAATGTTCATAAATTTTGAGTGTGCTTTGGTAAATTCTCAAAATCTTATGCATTTTAATTATTTAGTAATGCATTTATTTTTTCATTGTTTAATGGATTTGTTGTTACCTAAAAAAGTTATACATTCCAGTGAGTTTAAATATTCTGTTTTAATTTACAAGCACTATTAATTATCTCAATGCTTTTTTCTAAGTTGATTGTCTTGGATTATCTAACAAAACCATCATGCCATCACCAAGTATGTAAAATGTTGTATATTATTTGTATATCTTTCTATTTTAAGTTTATTTCTTTTTAGCTTAAAGCTACACCTAGCATTCCTAACCTATAGTTAATAGTAGGTCATCTTTAAAATATTTCTATATTAAGAAATTTTATATTTCCTTCCTATTGTACACATATTTGCCATAGGTTTTAAAATGATAGATTTCAATTAGAGATACATGTAGATGTATAAAGATGCATATATGCAATGTAAACATAGACATATAGCAAATACATATATGCATATATGTATTATTAATATGCATACATACATATAAATCTAACCTTTATACTTTAGCTTTTTTGGTTTTGGCATAAATGGATACTATACTTATTTAAAAACTTTCTCTGCATTCATTAAGATAATCCTGTAATTTTGGATGGTTTTGTTTTTAATATAATTAATTATATTGGTTAATTTCCTATGATAAAATACTTAGAGAAAATAATAGAAATCAAGCTTGATTATGATGAATAACATCTATCTCTAAATTGCTGTATTATGAGATCTTTAATTTAAAAAAATAATATGCTTTAGTAATATTGACAATCTTACTTCATTCATTACCATTTTATTTATTTGGATGATATTTGTCTCAAAATCATTGTAGTGGACTTTTAATTTTTAAATAATAATTACTTTGCAATACATTCATCATGATGAAGGAACCTTTCCCCCCTTAGTTTCATTACAACTATTTATATATTGTCTACTATTGGATTATTTAAGATATGTTGTTTTTTAAATATTTAATGGTTTTAAAGGTAGTTTATCTCTGATTTCATATATTGGTATAGAACTCTACATAGTATCGCTGTGAATAATCTTGTTTCTTCTGGTTTTCTTGAGGTTTCATGTTAATGATTTTTATTTTGTTGTTTTTTTTTTTATTTCTCGCCTCTACTTTTCAATCAGATTGAATATGTTTATTATTGTTAGTTTGCTTTTAAACAGAATTCGGCTTTATTAATACTTATATATGACTAATCCTGGGGCTGTTTGCTGTTGTTTTTTGTCCTTAAATTTCAAAGAAGACTGCAACATCAGGAGGTGATGTCATGATGTGCAGAGAATTGGCGTTAAGTGAGGGACGGCTGTGCAAAGTCACCAATCTCATTATCTTCTCCAGGGCAATTTGTGTCTAGTGGCAAGATATACATCAGGATGACTGGAGATGGTTCTGTGTGTTTGAGGCAATCAGGGTTAAGTGACTTGCCCAGGGTCATATGCTTAGTAACAGCCAAGTGTCTGAGGCTGAATTCAAACCTGCATCCTCCTGACTCTGGGGCCAGTGTTCTGTCCATTCTGCCACCTAGCTGTCCAATCTCAATCCAGAACCAATATGGAAGAGTAGAGGAAAAACTATGGATGAATTCCCCCAACATTCCCTTCCAACCAGCTTAAAAAATAATGCCTCCAAACAAATGCAGAAGTGAAAAAGTTAACAAAATGAGGAGGCAAGACATTTTAACAGCCCAAGAAAGCTTAAGAGATTGAAAGGAGTGTTGACAAAGAGGTGGAGGCTGGCTCAGAGCTCATGTATCATGAATACCAGTTGTGTGCTTTGAAGGCAATGACAACAAGAACAGACATTTCAGGAGCTTTTAGGCACAGACAGAAAGGGGATTTGGCAGTTGGTCAGAATGGGATTATAGGCACCCCCTGCACTAGCATTGGGTATGGGGCCAGGTACCGTTTTACAACTCTATTGCTTATAACTACTTCCAGGTCACAATTCCAGGATTGAAAGAAATGCTTGAAGGTGCTAATGAATAAGAACATTGAGGAACAGTATCATTTTCTGTTCAAAAGGAGCAGTTTCCTTCATGAGCAATATCACAAGTAGTTGTAAGGTATCAGAGCTCTTCCTGCATAAGGATTACCACTGCACCAGGGGAGCAGTGACCATATCTATACCCATATTACACTATATGAGAAACATTGGAAACTTCAGAACCAACAGAATTACCTCTGAAAACAGTAATGTAAAAAAAAATCCTGAAGCTTGGGACAGTGGGCTCCAGAGACCAAGCTCAAGAATAAAGACCAACTTTAGCATAAAATTAAAAATCAAGAAACAGGCTTTGGTGATGGGAGTGATAAAGACACAACCTCAGAAGAAGATGATATTAAAACAGATACAAGCAAAGGGTAAAAGAAAATATGTGATTTGGCCACACCCCTAATAAGAATTTCTGGAAGAGCTAAAATGTTTTTCAACATAAAATAAGATAACAAAAGGAAAAATAAATGGGTAAACAAATAAATATGAGGGAAGAAAATATGTAACTAAATCAACAGCTTGATAAATAAGGCACAAATATATAATGAAGAAAACACCTAAAAACCAGAATTAGCTAAATGGAACAAGAATTACAGAAGCTCATTGAAGAAAGTCATTACTTAAAAATTAGAACTGCACTATTGGAAGTTAATTACTCCATGAAACTTGAAGAAACAGCAAATGAAAGGCAAAGGAATGGGAAGAAAGAAGAAAATGTTGAATATCTCATCAAAAAGTAAAAACAAAAAAACAAAAACAAAACTCACCAGGAAAATAGATCAAGGATGGTTAATTTAATCATTATCAGACTACCTGAAAGTCATTATTAAAGAAACAACCTCTCTATATTTTATTTTAAGAAAGTATAAAGGAAATCTATCCCAATACCAAGACCTAGAGTAAAATAGAATTGAAAGAATCCAGTGACCATAATTTGAAAGAGATGTCAAAAGGAAAATTACCAAGAATATTATAGCCAAATTCCAGAGCTCCCATGTCAAAGAGAAAATGTGTCAAACAACCAAAAAGAAACCATTCAAATATCACAGTGCCAATTCCAAGCTCAATAGAGGGCTTCAAATATGATATTCTGGAATAGAAAATAAGTAGGATTACAACCAAGAATAATCTACCAAGAAAAAAATTAGCTAATCCTTAAAGGGGGGTAAATGGACCTTTAAAGAAAGAGAATAACTTCAAACATGCCTGACAAATAGGTGAGAAATTAATAGAAAAGTTGACATTCAAATTCTTAGGAATTGCCTGCAAGACAAAGACAGGAACTGTATGACATAACTACAAAACACTTTTAACACCAATAAATACTCATCTAAAGAAATGGAAAATTATTCATTGTTCATGATAAAAATCACAATTTTGCCTAAGTTAACTTATTTATTCAATGCCATACTGATCAATTAAATTAAATAATAATTTTGTAGAGCTAGAAAAAAACGTAAGAAATTAATCTGGAAGAAAAAATTCAAGAATAGCATGGGGATAAAAGAAAAAAGTGATGCTTGTCGAATAGTATCAGATTTCAAGTTATATTTGAAAGCATTAATCATAAAAAATGGTATTGGTTAAGAAACATAGTGGTAAATTAGTCGAATAGATTAAGTATACAATGCACAGTAGTAAATGACTATAGTAATCTACCATTTGATAACTCCATAAATCCCAGCTTTTGGTGAAGTAATTACTATTTGACAAACATTTCTGGGTAAACTGTAAGTCAATTTAGCAGAAATGAGGCATAGAAAAACATCAAACTGTATGCCACTTTGATCATATCTTCGCATTTTTTTTCCAATAAGTTTCTCTGAGATAGGCCTCATTTCTCAAATATATAGTGAATATATGGTCAAGTTTTTTTTTTAAAATAAGAGCCAATATTTAATTAATAAATCATAAAAGTGTATACACAGTTTTCAGAAGAATCAAAGCTGTTAATAATTAATGAAAATACTGTAAATCACTATTGATTTGAATAAAGTAAATTAAAACAACTCGAGATACTACAACACAAGAAAAAGATTGGCTAACATGACAGAAAAGGAAAATGACAAATACTGGATGTATTGTGGGAAAATCAAGACACTAATGAATTGCTGATGGAGCTGTGTAATAGTCAGCCATACAAGGCAATATTTAGCAACCATGCCCAAAGTGTGTGTAATTTAAAATTCTAAATGTGGGTTCTAATCTGTTCCCCCAGTTTGGGGGTAAACTGACTAAAATCCCTGATAAAATGAGTTTAGGTTTTTAAGGGTTTATTGAAAGATAGAAAGAGAAAGATTGGGAACAGGATTCCAACAGTCTGGCAATCCTATCTTTCCTCAATTTTCCTGTGAAGTCCTCTGGAGTGTCTCTCTCTCTCTCTCTCTCTCTCACCACAGTGAAGTCAGGAACCAAAAAGCAACAGAGCTCTCCACGCAGGCCCTCCTTCCTCCTTCCTGTCCCCTCCCAGAAAATGGGAGGCTCCTCAAGTTGCTTGGCTGGTAGCCTTGATAGACAGTACCCATGAGCAAACGTCACTTCCTGACGCCAAGGAAAAGCCGCATGGCCTTGCCCTCTGAGGCATTCTCCTCATGCTAGAGCCTTCCCACAGCAAGTCTCCAGTAGGTGGTGTCATTCCAATCATTCCAGTCCCCCCTTTTGTTTCATTTGAAAAACGAATGAGTTTGTTCAATGAAACAACCAAAAATAATATCCTATGCTAGCTAACAATATGTAAATAACAATATAGAAAAGGGAGAGAGAAAAGTTTTGTCCCGAGGGGAAGTCCCTCATAGATATGACACTTTGACATTGGTCTTGCAGAGGGAGGGCCTCTGCAAGTATATAATAACAGAAGGAGAAAACAAAATCAACAAAACAAAACTATTCATATAAAGTCTCTGAGTTCTCTTGTCTTCTTGGAGTGGTAAGATGTCATCAGGAGGAAACTGGATTCTGGTCCAGAAAACTGGGCTCTGGACTCTGGGCTCTGATCTGGAAAACTGGATTCTGGACTCTGATCTGGAAAGCTGGATTCTCTTCTTTAATTGTTTGAATTGCTGGATTTTTACTAAACCTTAGCATAGCATTGTCAATGATCAAATTAATAAATTCCATTCCATTCCCTCCTTCATATAATAGAGGGTTGAGGTAGTTATACAATCTATAACAATTGTTACCGCCATGTGTCTGGATCAAAGCCAAATTTAGTATGTGTTCATGACACCTGAAAAATGTTATGGAAAGATTATCATACCATATCTCATGGTTTCGAGACAGCCAGTGATTGTGCTAGGCCACAGGTTATTAGACTGAGTGAGACAAAAAAAAAAAAAAACAAGTTCAGTTAAATTAGGTTATTTTAGGAGGGAGAGAGGAAGTAACTAGACTGCTCTACATAGTCGCCATCATAAGTAAACCATGGACTTACTTGTACCCATCTCTCCTCTTGTTGCACACATATTCTCTCCAGGGCCTGCATCAAGCTTACTGTAAGAGTCATTTATGTCTCTGAAATGATAAGTTTCCATACTTCATAAATCTCATATTAATTTCACCAAAGACAGGATGATGGTAAAAATGCATGTTATGGGGGCAGCTAGGTGGTGCAGTAGATAGAGCACCGGCCCTGGAGTCAGGAGTACCTGGGTTCAAATCTGGTCTCAGACACTTAACACTTACTAGCTGTGTGACCCTGGGCAAGTCACTTAACCCAAATTGCCTCACTAAAAAACAAAAAATGCATGTTATGCTGCATAACTAAGAATATACTAGCAATCTATACAATAATTCCAACCCACACCCAGAGTATAATGACATATAAATGATAAATGAATGTAAATAGCTAATTATATTAGACATTATTACATTATCTTCTTTTAGCAAGTAAACCACATCATCTTATACATGAATTCTCTAGTATAACAGTAACAGATCCTTAAAGTGGTGATCAATTTATCAAAAAGAAATAAGGCTTAAATTAGCAAGATTCAATATGTTCATTGATAGATCAAGCAATAGGGTTCAATAACCCTCCTTTAAAAAAAAAAAAACAACCAGAATCCCATAAAAGAAAATAAAAAAAACTTCATTAAAACTCATGGTTCTCTCAAAAAGAAAGAGAAAAAAAAAGAATTTTGGTAGCTTCTGAGGCCCAATGGCCCTACCCACAGAATACACTTAAAATGTCTTTGAAAAGTCACTTAGTTTACAAATTTGAATTTAAAAAAGAAACAAAAGTCAAAAACCAAAGAAAAGCCAAAACCAAAACCAAAAAGCAAAAGATTTGCCAAGCACTTTTTTGTGCTCTTAGGAGCAGCAACCCCAATAGTTTGTTCTTTAAAGAACTTAAAGGTGTAGTGAATTCCAGGCCTTTTAAAAAAGACAGGATTAAAGGATAGGTACAAGTAGGGGAAAGGGTTTGGGAGATTGAGGTTGGCCCAAAAACCAGGCCATGTGCTTCAGTGGTTTGCCTGTAGAAGGAAATGCTTGTTAAATTTTAAGGTATTTAAGCTGCTAGAATGTGGGATATGCCACATTGTTTTAACTGGTTCCCCAATTCTCTGCATGTCAAAGTGGCAGGGGTTTCTGAATTGTCATTGATTTTTCTAATGCTGTCATAATGTTTTCTATGGTAGAAAATGTGGAGTACTCTAGCATCAGCTTTGTCTGTGCCACTGATTTTCAACAGAGGCTGATTAAACTGATGAACTACCACATTCAGCTGGTTCTGTCTAGCAAAGGCTACAATCATTTCATTTCCTCCTGACCTACCTGGTTGTCTTAAGTCCTCAACATATTTTTCAAAAGAAGAGTCATTTATTCTAAAAGACTCAAACTTAGTTCTATGGTTAATCATATAAGAAGCAGATTCTTGTCTGTGTCTGAGATGATTTCTACAGTGACCTTGCAGCTGGTCTCCTGAGGCCCTAAAAAGGCAATTTCCATCTCCCAATACTTTATGAAGATTGAGTCCCAAAGCATTTAACTGATCAGTAGGACTATCAAATGGGAACTGCCTATTGCCCTTGGGCTCTCTATTCTCTTTAACAGTTGCTATTGTTAGGGTTTTTGCTTTTCAGTGTCTATTTGAGTTTTATCTGAAATCTCTTTACCTATGAATGTTACAGGCTTTAGATGAGAACAATGAATCCAAGAGTCTTTTTCACCAATTTTAATGGAAGTAGGAGTTGTCAATAATACCTTAAAAAGTCCCTCCTAAGGGGGTTGGGGTCCACTGGTTCTCTGAAAATTCTTTACATATATTTTATCTCCTGGATTTAAATTATGCAGTGAAAAGTCTAAGGATCCTGCCTGGACCACAGCTCCTGCCTTGTGGAGCCTGGTCTGTAATTCCTGTATATAGGAGGTAACAGAAGTATCATCTCACACCAGTGATGTATAAACTGGGGGAAAAGTTTTAGCTTGGATAGAAGGGTGACCAAAAAGCATTTCATAAGGAGATATATGAAGTTCTCCTCTTGGTCTACTGTGTAGATAGAATAATGCCAAGGGTAGAACATCAGGCCATTTCAAATGGGTCTCAGTACATAATTTGCCAATCATACTCTTAAGCTCTTTATTCATACGTTCAACCTGGCCTGAACTTTGTGGGTGGTGAAATTTTGGAGTTACTTCCAAGAAAGAGTAGATTTGGGATAAAATCAAATCAGTAAAATGTGTGCCTTTGTCAGATTCAATTTGGGCTGGTGGACCAAAGGAGGGACTATCTCTTTAAGAAGAATTTTGGCAACAAAGGCAGCTGTGGCTCGGGGGCTGGGAAATGCCTCCACCCACCGAGTGAGCTGATCAACTATAACAAGGCAAAATTTATAATGTCCTGCTTTTGGCATCGTAATATAATCAATATGTAAGTGCTCAAAAGGTGTATATGCTAGAGGATGACCTCCATAACCTTTGGCCTCAAAGCATGCTGATTATAAGATTGACAAGTGGAACAGCCCGAGTAGATTTGAGATGCTGTGTTAGTCAAACCTGGTGCCATCCAGTTTCTCTTAATAGAGTTTACAATTCCTTATGTACCAAAAGACCTTTTCTGTGAACAGAGAGGAATACCTGGTGGTAGAATTTCCAGGGAAAAAGTGGCTTACCTTCCAGAGACACCCAGACACCATTGATCTGTTTCACCTTAAATCTCTTGTTCCACTTTTCTATTTCAGAATCATCATAGGTTAGTTTAAGAGGAACATCCTCAGAAGGTGAGAGGTTAAATATATGTTCAGGAGCTTCTAAAGCAGCAAGCTTGGCTTCAGAATCAGCTTGTGCATTCCACTTTGAAACAGGATCATTATTCGCTGTGTGGGCAGGGCAAGAGGAAGGGAAGAGGGCAGTTTCAGGGTATCTAGGAGGTCCTCAATAAGGTCCTCATTAGCAATAACCTTGCCCGAGGATGTTAAAAAGCCTCGTTGTAACCAAATCATGCCAATCGAGTGGCATATACCAAAACCGTATTTCGAGTCAGTAAAAATGTTGGCACTCTTCCCTTTGGCTATACTACAGGCTTGTGTAAGAGCCACAAGTTCAGCAGCCTGCACACTAAAATGGGAAGACAGAGAAGCTGCCCAGAGAGTGTTATAATCAGAAACTATGTCAGCTCCAGTGAACCAGGTCGCCTCTCTCATAAAAGAAGAACCATTTGTATAAAGGACAAGATCAGCGTTTTCTAAAGGAGTATCAAAAAGATCATCATGGGGTTTCTCAGCCATATTGACTAAAGAAGCACAGTCATGCAATGGCTGGCCTGAGAATGGTAAGTTAGGGAGAAGTGTTGCTGAGATAAGGACTGTGCAGCATTTTAGAGTGATATTTGTGTTGCCTAACAGGTTACTTCATACTTAGCCAGCCTTTGATCTGAAAAGGCTTGTGTCTTGTGATGTAGTAAGAGAGCTGCTACTTCGTGAGGGCATTGCACAGTTAGAGGGTTACCTAGGACCAAATCAAAGGCTTTTTCTACCAAAAGGGCTGTGGCCACCACTGCCCTAAGGCAAGTTGGCACTCCAGATGCTACAGGGTCCAGCTTGGTTGAATAGTAGGCTATGGGACATTGGTTAGGCCCCAGTGATTGAGTCAGAACTCCAGAAGCCCTCCCCCCCCCTTTGTTCATGCACAAAGAGAATGAAGGGCTTACTATAATTTGGGAGTCCTAGGGCAGGTGCTGATAACAAGGCACATTTTAATTCTGTTATGGCTGAGAGATGCTGGGGATCGAACTGTAAAGTGTCTGGGACAGAAATTTTTGTTAGAGCTATGAGAGGTTTAGTAATTTCACCAAAAGAGGGTATCCATTGTCTGCAGTAACCAGCTGCTCCCAGAATGGTTTTTAACTGCTTCTTCATAGTGGGGGAAGAGAGTTGTTGAATGGCCTGGGCTTGCTTAGAATAGACAGAGTGAGTTCCAGCAGCCAGAATAAATCCTAAGTATTCTACCTGGGGCAAACACCATTGTACTTTTGACCTGGACACCTTGTGGCCTCTCTTGTGCAGCTCTAGTAGTAAGTGACGGCTATCTTCCTGACAAACTTCAGCATTAGGGAAGGCCAAAAGTAAGTCATCAACATATTGTACTAGCGTGGAGCCTTTAAAGGTAATGTAGGCCAGATCCTGCTGTAAAATTTGGGAAAATAATGTGGGACTGTCTACAAATCCCCTGTGGGGGTCTAGTCAAGGTCCACTGTGTATTTTTCCAGGTGAAAGCAAATAAATATTGGAAGTCCTCATGTACTGGTATGGAGAAAAAGGCAGAGCAGAGGTCTACCACTGTGAAGCATGTAGCCTCACAAGGAATGGATGACACTATTGTAGAGGGGCTAGGGACTATAGGGTGCCTAGGGATAACATGATTGTTAATCGCTAAAAGATCTTGCACAAAATGATAAACAGGTTTACCATCTGGCCCAGGCTTGGGTTTTTTAATTGGCAAAATGGGTGTATTGCATGGAGAGTAATGACATGGAATAATAATACCCTGGCTTTTCAAAGCCTCAATTATAGGGGTGATCCCTTCTATTGCTTCCCTAGACATGAATACTGTGGAATAGAGGGGGGTGGTCTCCCTTTAACCTTAAAGGTAACAGGCATGGCAGATTTAAGGAGCCCCACCTCAGTAGGGGATGAGGCCCATAATGACTCAGGAATGTCAGATGGGATTTCGGATGTATCCCCTACTGTTTCTTGAGTTTCTGTAATCAAAAGTGGCAATAAATGTATAGTATCCTCTGGCAATTGTAGGGAGACAGCCCCATCTGGAGCACAAGATATGGTTGCTCTAAGCTTGCAAAGGAGATCACAACCTAATAAATTTACAGGGGCATCAGGCATAAGTAAGAATGAATGTTCCACTGTTAAGGGCCCCATAGATACCATTCGAGGGGTTAATTTTGCCACTCTGTGGGCTTTTCCTGAGACTCCTACCACATTCAAAGATCCTACAGCTTTACATCAAGGGTCTAGTTTGCTTACTAATACTGATCTAGAAGCTCCTGTGTCTAGCAGACAATCATATTAAGTGTCTCCCACTTTGAGGGTCACATGAGGTTCATTACTCTGGGGAGGTAAATGGACTGGCACAAGAGCAGTCAAAAAATCTGGATCTGGAAATAAGTAGCTTTCAGTATCTATTTTCCATCCCTCCCCTTCATCTTGTCAATCCTGTGCCCCCCTTTGAGGGAGTCCATGGTTACCCTGATTCTGGTTCTGTCCTTCTGTACCTCCCTGATAGGGTCTACGGTTATTCTTGTGGTAAAAAAAAATATGAAAGTTTTTTAACAGTCGGTTAGGATAACTGAAAGATGCCGGTTTTTTTTTAAGGACCACCCTTTTGGGGAGGAGACCAACGGCATGAGCTACGCACGCCAGTCTGCCTGCTGCGCACGTCAGACTGCCTGCTACGCACTCGACTTCCGGGGTGCGAGCTTAAAAGACAAGGAGAGAACAGAAGTGGGAGCGTTTTTTCCTGCTCTGCTGGTCTCCTGACTGCGCTGCACAGACGGTCTCTCTCTCTCCAAAGGTGGCCTTCGGTTTTGGTGAGTTTTTATAAGGAATATAGACTAAGCTTAGACTTAAGACGATTTGTATTGTGTTTCTACTTTCCTATCCTTCTAATCAACATCACCTTGTGACTACCATAACAATAAAAGGTCTATCTAGAAAACCAAAAGCTTCTTCCATTTACTAGTCTGGGAGATAAATTAAGGGAAAGGTTAAGTAGGGGAGATTTATGATCTAATATCCAATTTTAAATCTCACATTCTGATACTATCTCTCAGTATCCCTCTGAAAAGATTTATATCCATTTTCATTCTGCCTGTAATAAGGCCTATAATTACCCCAGTTGTTTCCTTTCTGATAAAAGTTTCCAAAATTATTTCAATTTCCCCCAAAGAATTCCTCAAGGCTCTCTGTCATTGCCCTCTTAACTTCTTGTTTTCTAGTCCTACATTCCCTCAAGAAGTGTCCTTGTTTTTTGCAGTACACACAATGTTTAGGGGGTTGATAGCGATTATCAATTGTCCAGTTTCGCTGCCTTGTTGTTTCCTGTACTGGAGCTAAAAATGTCCTGTCTGTTCCTTTCTTCTCTCTCATTTCCTTCATAAATATATGTTGCTTTTTCTTTAAGTCTGCCAGGACTCAAACTATTCCTGCCAGGACATTGCTTTTTAAAATATTTCCAAATTTCTGGTAAGGACTGGTTTACAAAATGAGAGCAGATAATATGGGTATCTCTACCGTCTAAGGGGTCAAGTCCAGCATATTGCCTGGAGTGCTTACACAGCCTGTCATAGAATCTATTAGGTCTCTCATCAGGTCCCTGAACTGTATCTATAAATTTTTGCCAGTTATCAGTCTTTCTAATACAGGATTCCATTGCCTTCAGCAATGTTTCTCTTGCTTCTTTCAACATATCAAAATGCCTAGGGTTATTGGGGTCCCAGTCAGGGTCTTGAATAGGCCACCCAATATCAACCTTTCCTGTGGCTTCCAGGCCATTTGCTGCAGCTGCTATATCTGCTCTTTCCCCTGGGGACAATATTTTTTCGATACGATCAGTAACATCATTCCAAGTGGACTGAAATGCTCTAAAAATTGCCCTAAATTGCCTGATAACTGCTGTGGGATCCTCATCAAATTTAGGAGTACTTTGTCCCCATAAAACCAAATCCTTGGGTGTAAAAGGTGTGTATTGTCTGAGTTTACGTATAGTACCTTTTTGACCATGGGTGAGGATTTCTTGAAGGGAAAAATTTTTTACTTTCTCTGTCTCTTCTATAGGGGAATCATTTCTTTCTTTCTTTATTTGTTTGTCTGGCATGGAGGCAGTAGAGGGAGAGGGAATAGGAGTTGGGTCATTTCGAATTTCAGTCTGAATGGCCTTGCATTCAATCTCGGGTTTGGATTGAGTTGTTTTATTGGGCATTTCAGTTTGGGAGGCCATGTCTTCAAGCTTAGACTTGGAATGATTCAAATCATGACCAGGAAGTACAGGCACCAGGATACTCTGTTTTGTTTAGGACCATCTGGACTTTCCTCATGTGAGTCAGACATAATTTGCAAGTTCTTTAATCCTATCTATTGTGAGAGTTCTCCAGTCTGGGCATTGTAAAAAGTATCTATGAATTTCTGGCAGTGAATTGTAAACAAATGTGTTGAGAACAATATGGGAATCTCTTAAGTCTATCATAAAATCTATTTGGTCTTTTGTTAGCCTCCTGAAGTAGACTTAAAATTTTCTGCCATTTTATTGTTTCAGTTTGAGATTCCTTGTCTTCAATTTGGGGTCTGGATTGAGTCAGATCATTTATTATTTCAGTCTGGGAGGTAGACTCAGATGTAAGCTGGGGCCTGGATTTTCTTTGCCTTATATTTTTAGTATGATAATTTTCACTTGCTATGGCCCAGATTTCCCAATAAAGTGAATGTTCAGGTGGACATCTACTTAGGGTTCTTTGCAAATGCCTCAATGTTTGGTGATCAAATGACCCATATGTGGGCCATTCTTCCTGTAATTCCTCATGCCACATAGAACACAGTCTGATAAGCCCTCCTCTGGTCATGGTTGTATCTAGTCTAAGTTTTCCCTTATTCCAATCCATAAGTAGCTTTCCTAATGGGGAATCCTGGGGAATCATCTTTATCCTAATATTATCCAGGGCATGCCAAATTCTCCACACCACAAAGCTCCACAAAACCAAAAAGAGTAATAAAAAAATATTCATCAAATTCAAACTGGCCAACATCTCTGATTAGTGAAGGTAAAGCTAGAAAAAAGGGTACTTAGGATGTTTAAAAGATCCATTTGAAATTTAAAACAGCCAATACTTGGCAGTACTTTCCAATTTAAGGGGACAGGGGAGGGGAAATCTTATCCAAAAGGAAGATCAGAAGACGAACAGATCAGAAGATGAACATTCAGTTTTCTTCTTCGTGGTCAGCCAAACTGTGTAATTTAAAATTCTAAATGTGGGTTCCAATCTCTTCCCCCAGTTTGGGGGGAAACTAACTAAAATCCCTGATAAAATGAGCTTAGGTTTTTAAGGGTTTATTGAAAGATAGAAAGAGAAAGATTGAGAACAGGATTCCAACAGTCTGGCAATCCTATCTTTCCTCAATTTTCCTGTGAAGTCCTCTGGTGTGTCTCTCTCTCTCTCTCTCTCTCTCTCTCTCTCTCTCTCTCTCTCTCTCTCTCTCTCTCTCTCTCTTTCTCTCTCACCACGGTGATGTCAAGAACCAAAAAGCAACAGAGCTCTCCACGCAGGCTCTCTTTCCTCCTTCCTGTGCCCTCCCAGAAAATGGGAGGCTCCTCAAGTTGCTTGGCTGGTAGCCTTGATAGACAGTACCCATGAGCAAATGTCACTTCCTGACGCCAAGGAAAAGCCGCATGGCCTTGCCCTCTGAGGCATTCTCCTCATGGTGGAGCCTTCCCACAGCAAGTCTCCAGTAGGTGGCATCATTCCAATCATTACAAGGGTTATACAATTATACATGCTCTTTGCCCCAGAAATACTAATAAAAGTTCTCTACCCCAAAGAGATCAGAGAAGGGAAATACTTGTACAAGACATTATTCATAGGAGCTCCATTTGTGGTGCCAAAGAATTGGAAATTGAGGTGATACTCATCAATTGCAGGATGGTTTGCAAGTTATGGTATATGTTATGAAATATAATTTTGTTATAAAAATGATGAGCAGAATGGTTTCAGAAAGACCTGGAAAGACTTATATGAACACATGCAAAGTGAAATGAGCACAATTAGGAGGACATTTTTGGACAGTAATAGCAATATTCTAATAATGAAAGATTTAGCTATTCTGAAAAGAAAATGGTCTAAGATGAGCACCTATGATGAAATTATTATCTACCTCCAAAGAGAAAATGAACTCTAAATGCAAATTGATGTGTACTTTTTATGTTTCTTGCTTGTGTGTGTTTTCTTTTGCAACATGGCTAATATACATGTATAATTGGTATTATAGTGCTTAGCTTCTCAAGGAAGGAGGAGGTACAAAAGGAAGGAGCATAATATGGAAATCATTTTTAAAAATGAATTTTAAAAATGTAATCGGGAAATATTTAATGAAATGAAGAAAACTAATAAAAATAGAATAAATGGAAGATAACTTAAACCTAACCAATATAACTTCAAATATGTATGGATTAAATAATCCAATAAAATTACAGAATACCAGAATGAAAAAAAAATATTCTTTTGTATATAATATATGTAGAAAAACAATGTGTTTCAAATAAATTCTTAAAATCAGAAGTTATAATCAGATTTTCAAAAAAATAGGAAGTACTTTAAAGTTAACAATGTAGAACCTGGAAAAAATATATAGTTATATAGTTATATACAAATAGCAAAAATTTTGCTTGCAAAGACATGGGAATAAATTAATGTCCTTTGATTAGAATATAGCTGAAATTGTAGTATATAAATGTGAAGAAATATGTTTATGCTCTAGGAAACAATGAATAAAATGAATAGAGAAAAGCATATGAAGATATTTCAAGTGCTTCAAAGATTATGACGTAGAACCTGGAAGCAATATATACAGTTATATTGCTATACACATATATAATTTTATATTTTCTAACACATTAAGCTTATTATAATATGTAATACACAACACTGAAATCTATACATAAGAAACTATAATTTAGATAATATAGACCATATATAACAATATATAGTTTTGGTGGGCAGTTAGGGGATACAGTGGATAGAGTGCTGGGCCCAGAGTAAAGAAACCCTAATTTCAAATCCATTCTCAGACACAAACTAGCTTTGTGACCTGGGCAACTCACTTAACATCTATTTGCCTCAGTTGCTTCCTCTGTAAAATGGAGATAATAACAGCACTGAGGATTGTGGTGAGGATAAAATGAGATAATGATTTTAAAGCATTTAGAACACTGTCACATAATAAACATCTTATAACTATTAGTTAATAATAACAATAAACATTATAACAATGTAAATGGAAAGAGTAAAATAATTTAACTAGAATTCTATGAAATTTTAATGAAGCTTGGTACCAAAGAAGTATTTGCAAACCATAGTCAGTTTTCTTTGTAGGAGTTGGGAAGCATGTATGTAAAGCACTGAATATAAGGTCAAACTAGGTTGATGTAATGCTTAATTATTCTGTACATCCCCCCCATCTTGCTTCTTTTTAAAAAAATGTTTATTAGGTATACCTCTCTGGAAATAGAGGAATCATACACACACACACACACACACACACACACATACATACACACATGCACACATACATACACACACATATATATGTGTGGTAATATAAATGATCTAAACTTCAAAGATATCAATAAAATAAATTATCTCACAACTATAACAAAATCAATGAAATCTTGCATTTTAATTGTAAGGTGTCTCCTCTGTAGTTCTTTTCACTAAGCAAATCTGCTTGGGTTTCCCTGCTTCATCAGATAAGTTCATTTTAAAGGTCTTCCCCTACTCTGATTCTTTATTTCTTTCTCCTTCTGCCAGTTTTCCCATCTCTATGATTGCATTATTTCTCTCCATGTGTTTGGTGGCATGTTTCATGTGAAATAATCCACAATGAATAAAGTTCTTGCTGTAATTATATCATGCAAGTTCAATTGGAGGTTGACTTAAGATTGACATGTTAAGAAAGCCTTTATAGAATACTAAAAATATAGTAAAGTAATAATTTTCTGGCTTTCTGTAGATCTGTGCTAGGTTTATGCTATCACATGATGCCATTTTGCTCACTCAAGAAGAATCAGAAACAAGCATTGCAGTTGCCTGTCACTGGAGAATGCAGCAGGGTGGAAATTCCTGATGAGGAACATGCTGCTCTCTTACTAAGAGATATACCATATATTTGGAACAGGGCCAGGCTACTTATGTTGCTGATCTGAATGGGGCCTGTGATTACCAATTCTAATAAACAGTATTTTACAGGTATTTATACATGAATTGTATTCACATACATACCAATTATATACATACATATATACACACACATACATATATATACGTATATGTGTGTGTGTGTGTGTGTGTGTGTGTGTGTGTGTATATGTTACCCCATAAAAAAATCCTGTCCTCTGTTCCTGTCTTGGGGTATTTCTAGCAGCTTGCTTTGCTATACCATGAGCTATAGTTCCTCTGCTCCGATTAAAGACCTTATTTTCTCCTATATCGATTGTTTCCTTAATTTACAGATTAACAATATGCACAGATTTTATAAAAAACAAACCAATATATACATATATGAAAAGATATGCATATATTTACATACATATATACATGTCTTTGGAGTATCAATGTTCAGTATAGAGTTAACTATGAAAATGAGTTTTTTCTTATTAAATGTATTTGGATTCTAATAGGATGTGCTTATCTATTTTTCACAGTAGCTCTTTTTCCACTTTTATTCTTATATTTACTTACTAACTCTGCTGAAAACACAATCTTCTACATGTTCCTGGAATGATGGAAGCATCATTGTCTATATGGTTTTTTTTTACATTGTTTTGTTATCATTAAGTACAGAAATGGAGTACTTTTGAATTACAACTATCACTTTGATATTTTGATGCTGATCATCCTATTTCCCCACATCATTTAAAGATAAAGAATACTTCTTTGCAAAAGGTATATTGGGCTATTTGATGACAGCTTCTTTCTCTGTCTCTGTTGGATAAAAGACATGTCATTATTATGAGTCATTTGGTCCTATATACTGGTTATAGGGTATACATTAATTCTCAGGTTGTTTCTTTCATTGCCTTAAATGCCTACAGAGTAGAAATGATGATATGAGAATAAATAACAGTTATAATCTTTTTGTTGTTATCACTATATCATTTCAGGCTCAAAGTACTGTATCATTCCTCCCCCCTTATTCTGTTCCTCTTTATTAAAATCTTGACAGCTCAAGTAATGTGTTATATAACCTCACAAATAGGTTCAAAATATCTGTCATCTCCTAATCCCCCCACACATTCATCTGCATGCAAATTTATCAATGACTCTTCCCATAGTTGTCAATTTTCATAGAAAAAAGCATGAGATTTTTCTAGGAATCTGGGCATCTGCAAAACTCTTCTGACTGACTTTATAATATTTGCCAAGTATTTCCTAAAGGTGACAACTATAAACCATTAGAAAATAATCAAAATTGGATTACTTAAATTACCAAAATGAAATTGTTCACATATACTGGTTCTACCTCAAACATTTCCTCCAATGTTGTAAGGAAAAACTGATACTTGAATAGACTATATGGCTAAACGCATATCTGACATCTAAGTCATTGGCATGATATTGCACAATAGGTGGAAAATAGACTGTTTTAATATTTATCATATGGGGAGGAAAGTTTTGGAGTTTTAAAACATTTTATCTTACATTAAAAGTGGGTTCACCAAGTCATTTTTGTGATTACATTTTCAACATATTTCTTTATGTATTATCTAAGTGAGTCCAAGCACTAATGAAATATGACATGTAGAAAGAAAAAAAAAGTTTGTCATCTAATTCCAAAGCTGCAGTGTACAAAATATTGAGAAAATAATTTGTGAAAAGTAGAGAACATCAGGTTGCTAGGTTACACAGTGGCTAGAGTACCTGGTCTAGAGTCAGGAAGACTCAACTTTCTGAATTCAAATCCTGCATCAGACACTTACTAGCTGTATGACTGTGGGCAAGTCACTTAAAGAAAATCAGAAGATGGGGTCACAAAGATTTGGACATGACTAAAATGACTGAACTACAACAACAACAATGGAACGTCGGGTAAAGTTGTTGTAATTTAGGGCTTTGAAGACAAATGAAACTTATAATGGTCAATATACTAGGCTTATTCACATTTGTGTACACACATTTAATACATATATGTATATATGCATACACATATATTTATGAATATATACACATTTGAATATAGTTAAATAATATTTTTCTTCTTATGGAAACAAAAACTTTTGGCTTTTTCTTTGTAAAATTCCTATGACAGATATTATCTATTATTTATTAGAACTCAGACATGCAGTTTGCCTTTTGCTTAATTCCTGATTTAATTACTAAAGAAAGAGTATAATACATATGTGATACACCAATAAATGTGTTTATACATATATAGACATAGGTTTCCTTTTTATTTCTTTTGTTTTGGTTACAATTTGATCTACATACATGACTCATCATTGTAGGAAATTTCTGGTGAGAAAAAAAAAAATTGGTTATACACTTACAATCTTGGGTATATGACTGGAACCCAGTGAGGTTAATTTAGCTGCCTTAATGAACGTCAAGAACTATTAGGTGTCCAAGTTAAACTTTAAAAACAGGGCATAGGATTCATTATTTGCACTCATCAGGATCTAGCTGTCTATATACAAACAAAAGAAGAAAACAAACGAGGAAATAAACTATATGGAAGTGCCAATGTGAAAGCACTCTTCCCTAATATAGCCCAGACACATGTTTAGAATGTATATTCTTATAGATTTATTGATACCATTGAGGTTTTAAATAATTTTCCTTAAGTAATAGGCATTATGAGAGCTGTGAAAATGGAAGCTATTTTACAAAGCTCATTTAACAATCATTTGTTTGAATAAAGGTAGAATTAATATGCATTGAAAAGGATATTAACATAGTAGGCATGGCATCTATTCCCCTTTCCTAAAAGCATGTATTTAATTTTATAGTTTATTTTTATCCTTTTTTGTTTTAAATCATAAATTAAATGTGTGCATTTCTTTTATTTCTTTCCTTTCAGTCACCTCTAAACACCAAATCAATACTTTTCATGGTGTTTTAGTTCACACAACATCCAATTATTAGTGTGAAATGGAGAACATGTGCATCTCTGTGAACTATTTTTTACTATATCATCATTTTACTGTCAAAAACCTTTTCTTCATCATGTATTCCTGGATTTTAATTACTTTTTTTTTCATGAAAGAGTAGTGTCTATTTGTATAAGGTAAAAAACACATTCCCTTATGCACATATATTTATTTCCATTCTTAAGTCATCCCAGGAAAAAACAAAAACAAAACAAAATGGAAATCTGGTTGATTTTTTTTTTTGCTACAATGAAGCAATGTATTCAGTCTTTGGAATTGGATTAAAAGGCTGTTAAATAACCCTGGACATTCAGAGGAGAGATGGGGAACAAAGGGTCACTATATGGAAGTGAATTACCAAATTCATCTCTGGAACCTTTCTCTTTTCTTCCTTCTATCAGTTTACTTTCAATTTTTTTTTCTTAGGCATTTATCAAGATTTATTTGATGAGTATCGTGATAAATAATGAGTTCTTATCATGAGTTAATATCTTGGTATTCTTTCTAAAATATTTCCATTTGAATGTGTCTTTTTTCTATTAAATCTTCAAGTGTTTATAATTTAGGAAACAGAATTATTTATAATTACTTGATTATTGGTGTGTTTTTTTCTTAGATCTATTTCCTTAGCAAATTTAATATTAACGTTTCATTTTCACTTCCTACAAAACCTCCTAAGTATGAGATGTGAATTATTTTGTTAGTTGAGAATATGGCCAGGTTACACTCCTAGCATTTGACAAAGAGGTAAAACAGAGAAAGGAAAGAAAAAATATGGAAATAATAAAGGAAAATTAGTCATATAAACATGGGGAAAATCAAATTATGACACTGTGAAAGCTAAAATCCAGTTTTCTCTTCAGAAATACAATTACAAAGAGAAAATTAAATGCGATATGATTGACCTGCAAAAGAAAAGACAAAAAATAAGTGATGACTCAAATAGAGAATGGGTTTCAATAAGATAGGTTCAAAGAGTGGAATAAATGCATTATGCTTTTCTCATGAACAAATCATGAGTTTATTTTAGGTCAATAATTACTTGTTTATATATTTTCAAAGTACTATCTTACCATTTCATGAAAGTAATATCAATGTGAAAAATAACAATATTAATTTTAATTCCTCTATTTTTAATAAAGGCAATAAATTAGACAGTTGTATATTATTCCAAAGATAACAAATTAGTAAATATTTCTGAATTAAATTATACATTTACCTGATATATAGAAATTATAACTATATATATTTAATTTGATTTATTATAACTATGGGATATTTGAAATTTGTACATTTAAATATTTAAGCCTTTTAAATATGTTTTCATATAATTGAGAATATTAATTGACTTTTTAGAACATGAATTTCACTAAATATTGTGTAATTCTATTTGGAAACATTGCTCAAATTTAATTATATTATCATTATTTTCAAAATATTTTATAATAGATTTTTTAAATTATGAATTGTGCCACAACAAGTATGTTGGAACAATTGCAATTTTTGAGGAAAATTTTAAGTTTTCCTATTCAGTTGAATAGATTACAGTATTCAAGGAAATTTGAGTTTCTAATTTTAAGGTTATAGAATAATATTTATGCCAAAATGATTTCACTTCCAGAATGCTACTTCCCTTCCTGTACAAATAGAAACAAACTATCATTTTCTAATCAACACATGCACATTTTTTCTTGTCCAATTTTTCTTTTTTAATTTTCAACAGCCTCCAATTTAACCTTGAAAGTTATAAAAAAGTAACAACTGTTTTGAAGAAAGCATCCACATTTCTATCTTTTTCCTACAGCCTAAAGGTTAATTATGCACACTACCAGAACCAAGTCACCATTGCAAATACGAAAAGTTCTCATATCCTTGCATTTAAAAATAAAACTTGTGAAGTTTCGCTTTTTTCCATTGAAACAGTCTGAACTGTCAGTTCAGCTAACCTTTGTTTGCCTGTCACTGTATTCCCATGATTAAATGTGAAGATTATAATCATTAACCATGCCGGAGGTTCACTGTGGGTGGAATTTTGATATGTGGATGACATTCTGTTTATAGTATGAAGTCAAATCAGACTTCATCTTTTCCAGCTCAACACCCGTAGGTCTCTAGGTTAGCTACTAAGGGCTAGCTGCATTTGTGTCACCTGACTAAATATGAAATCCTGCATCTACAGCAGATTGCAAGCTATTTTACTGTATTCTTTCATCTTTGCCTTCCCTTTAATGAGGGTAATCTATTGGATGTATACACATTTGTAGTGACCTAGACATGAACTTTTTTTTTAATGGGAAAGAAAATACAAATAAAGAAACATCGTGAATATATAGATAACTTATGTTTTATAGATTTTTCTGCTCTTGACTAATTTATGATTGATAAATGTATACAATTTTTGTTTTCAGTAAGTATATCTATTTTACTTTTACTAGGAGTAATAATGTCACCTTTGTGATTATTTTACTACTGCTGATGTTAAAACATGAATGACAATAGGTAAGGTGATATTTTGCAAATGTAAATGCATATTTCATGTCTTTAAACATTATTAAAACTAACTAAATATGTTTGTTATAGTGGCGTGTGAAAAATTGTACTTGGTAATGAAAATGACTCTTTTCATTAGTGTAAATTCTGTCTTCAAAGAGCTAAAACTAGATATCACGTGTGTGGCAATGATTGGGCTTACTATTAGACCTGGAAGGTTAGAAAAAAATAAAATCAGATTTGACACAAATATTCTAAAAAGAGCTATGCATAAAATGTTTTTTTTTTATCATATTTTGAGAACTGACACTAATTTGACAATGTAACTGCCTATATTAGGTCATGGTTTTAGTTCCCAAATTGTATCCATTTGGTTAAAAAACTAAGAGGAATTGGACTGCAGCTGGTAGAGATGTAAAGTCCTATTGAGTCACTGTGTTCTCTGAGATTGAGATAATTTTGGAAATTTAATCATTGAAACAAAAATGTATTATTGGGTAATAATATAAAGTCCTTGGATATGGTAGATATTTTTCTACACTAGGGCCTTTCAACTCTTTCCTGAGACATGTTTATAAATCTTATTAATCCCATGCAATAAAAATAACTTAAATGGATGTTATTCAGGGATACATTTTATTTATTTCCTTAATGCCTATTAATGATAAAGATTATTATCTGTCAGCATCAAACCACAAGCTGCCTAAATCTGACTAACTTTTGAAACAAAATATTGTGACATATTTAGGTATGAATAAGGAATCATAAATTACTTTGGAGAACTTCTATCACAACCAGCTGAGGAGGTAGCAAACTTAACTTAAAGAACTAAAGGGATATAGATAGATGGCTGAATAGATTATAGATACATACATACACTCACACATAAACATATGTGTGTATATATATATATATGTACACACATATATACACATCTGTGTATATATGAGCATATGCACATGAATGTATGTACATATACACATGTATTCACACATACACATACATATACATGGTTTCCTGAAATTATGATGTCCCTTTAATTGGGACAATTTAAATTTAAGCCATGGTCACTTTCTTCTTTTTTTTTTCTTCAAAATTTTATGCCTCAGTACATAACAGACAAGTATCAGACAGATAATTTTCAGAGATGTAGAGTGAAAAGTGACTAGAATAAGGGTTCAAAGGATTTTGTAGATAAGGAACATTTCACAAAAAACAAGCCTATTTTTTAAAACAAAATGTTCATAATGAATTTTATAACATACAAACAGAAATTATTCATTGAAACATAGAAAAATTAAGTTGAGAATGTTCAGAATAGAAGCTTACTATGATCAGTTGGTAAACTCTGAATTCACCCTTTCCACTGCTACATTTACACATGTTTTCTATACTTGACATGGTACAGCAACTTTGATCTTCCAGGTCGTTCTCATTAGTATTAATGGCCATCTTTTATCTGGAACTCTGTTTATAAAAGGTTACTCCCTAACACTAAGTAATGAAAAGATTTTGAGACCACCAAGAGGGAAACGATGTGCTAAAAATCTGTGACAGGAATCTGCTAATTACAGATCAGCTTCACCTTAGGAAACAGCAAGTAGTGTCATATTGTAGAAAAGATAGGGAAATCCCTGTAAAGGGACAAGAGGACCATTGTAGATTAAACTCCTGTATGGGTTTCCAGTTTAAGAGCATGGTAAACAAGGAAATAACTGTCAAACTTTCCCAGGAGAGTCTGCCAGAGGAGCTGGTAGCAAGAGGGAGAGAGAACTGAAATTGTCATCTCTGACAAATATAGCAGGTAAAGGGAATTTTCTCCTGATCTGACCAGAGGATGTTGTAACACCTATTTAGAGGTAAATATAATGCATGTTAATCACTCTATTAGTTCAAAAAATGAGAGTAGGAAAAATGCCTCTAGGCTGCAGGTTATCTGGGAAAATGAAATAAAAAATGTGGAAAAAATGTCAAATGGTATTTTGATGGGAAAACAAAAATGATCTCAAAAGGCCGAGGAAAATTCTAATCTTTGCTATTAGGATTAAGGTTAAAAAAGTGTGTCAAAGAGAAATTAGAGAAGCATGTTCTTTAAACTTTTAGAGCTATGTAGTATTTTTAAGGGTATTCTCTGACAGGATAGCAGAAGGGGGTGTGTGTGTGTGTGTGTGTGATTGACCTATTTGGCAATCTGGTAATATCTTAAGGAATGATTCTTAGAATAACATTTTTAAGTGAATGAAATAAATAGGATTATAAAGTAAAACAATTATATTGAAATAAAAATGAATTTTTTTCTAATCCTAGTACCCAGACATCCTCTTTCCAAGTCTATCCAGGGTTAGGAACCCCTGTTTTAGGATAAGGCAGCTTAATGGATTCCAAAGAACAAAGATAACAGTCCTTTGTTGCCAGTAGGAGACAGATTATTCAGGATTTACTGGAGGAAGAAGAGACTAAAGATGATGCATTGAGAGACCCCAAACAGAAACAGGAAAGAAACAAAAAGTGACCTGATGTGGGAAATAATGAGATATGTAGTTTTTTGTGAGCATTTATCCAGAATGTGACTGAGACTACCCAAGAATATCAAACTTGATTTGGAAGTACTACATTTTAGCAAGACCTTTGAAAAACTGAAGTGCATCCAACTAGAATGATGAGAATGGTAAGATGACTTGAACCTAAGCAGTCAGAGGATCAACAATAAGAACTGGGAATGGTTAGTCCAGAAAAAAAAAATAATTAGATGAAGGGACGCATGGTCTAAAGCCACATTAAAATATTTTGGAAGCTGTCATGTGTAAGATTCATTTCTTACTTGGTATCAAAGAACATAATTCATCTACCAAATAGCTGTTAAGGTTTTATTTAAAATATACAGATTCCACTATATCTCTCTTCTCTTTAATAAGATATAGAGTTTAATATTACCTCTAGGAACAAATACAAACATCTTTTGGATGCTTAAGGACCTTTATAACCTGATTTAAAACTATCTTTCCATCATTTAGGGCAGCTAGTTAGTACAGTCTTCCTAAATTCAAATCTGACCTTAGACACTTACTAACTGTGACCCTAACAAAGTAATTTAAAACTTTTTGATGAAGAACATCTGTGTTGGATGAGTGGATGGAGGAACTCATTTTTTAAAATAAACATTTTTATTTAAAGTTTTGACTTCCGAAGTCAATCTCATCCTTCCTCTCTCCCACTCCTCCCTATCCCTGAGGCAGTAAACAATCACATATTGGTTATAGATGTGCAATTATGTAAAACATTTCCATATTAGTCATTTTCTTTAAGAAAACTCAAATAAAAGAAAAAATGAAACAGTGAAAATAGCATGCTTCATTCTGTACTCAAGCAATATCACTTCTTCCTCTTGAGGTTTATAGTATGTTTATTCATTAATCTTTTGGCATTATTTGAGACAATTTTATATTAGACATTATTACATAATCTTCTTTTAGCAAGTAAACCACATCATCTTATACATGAATTCTCTATGTAGTATAACAATAACAGATACTTAAAGTGGTAATCAATTTATCAAAAAGAAATAAGGCTTCAATCAGCAAGATAGTTGTCAATAATACTGGAAAAGTTCCCTCCCAAGCGGGCTGGGTTCCACTGGTTTTGCTGAAAATTCTTTACATATATTTTATCTCCTGGATTGTTCATTGATAGATAAAGCAATAGGATTCAATAACCCTAGAAAAAAAACAATTCTGAGGCCCAATGGCCCCACCCGCAGCATATACTTAAGATGTCTTTGAAAAGGCACTTTGTTTATAAAATTGAATTAAAAAGAAAAAGCAAAAGAAACAAAAGTCAAAAAACAAAGAAAAGCCAAAACCAAAACCAAAAAGCAAAAGATTTGCTAAGCACTCTTTTGTGCTCTATAAAGAACTTAAAGTGTGGTGAATTCCAGGCCTTTTCAGTCCCTTTCAAAAGCCAAAACAAACAAACAAACAAACAAAAAATACCCAAAGGATAGGTACAGGGAGGGGAAAAGGTGGGGGAGATTGAGGTGGGCCAGAAAACCAGGCCATGTGCTTCAGTGGTTTGCCTGTAGAAGGAAATGCTTGTTAAATTTTAAGGTATTTATGCTGATAGAATTTGGGGTATGCCACATTGTTTTAACTGGTTCCCCAAAAAGTGGCAGGGGTTTCTGAATTGTCATTGATTTTTCTAATGCTGTCATAATGTTTTCTATGGTAGAAAATGTGGAGTACTCTAGCATCAGTTTTGTCTGTGCCACTGATTTTCAATAGGGGCTGATACAACTGATGAATTATCACATTCAGCTGGTGATGTCTAGCAAATGCTACAATCATATCATTTCCTCCCCACTTTCCAAGTTTCTTTAATTCATCAACATATTCTTCAAAGGGGGAGTCATTTATTCTAAAAGACTCATACTCAGTTCTATGGTTAAGCATATAAGAAGCAGATTCTTGTCTGTGTCTGAGATGATTCCTACAGTGACCTTGTAACTGATTTCCTAAATCCCTAAAAAGGCAATTCTCTACATGCCTTCATAAAACTCACCAAATCCCAAACTGCCCACCAGACTGCGATTCCCTAAAAAGATCAAACACCAAACCAAGTGCACTCCTTTCAATCCTGCTCCATTGCTGCTAAGTTCACCGCCAGAGAGACAGAATTTCTGTTCCTGCCCTCACTTTTAAGTCAGGGTCCCTGAAGTTCTTTGTGTTCTCCTCCCCAAAAGGGAGGTCCTTCAAAAGCTGCATATATATCTTTACCAAAAATAATTTTTACCACAGAGGTGATACCTCAGAGTAGTTTTAATTTCCATTTCTCTGCTCAGTAGTGATTTAGACCATTTTTTTTCATAGAAATATAGATAGATTTGATTTCTTTGTCTGAAGACAGCCTGTTCATATCCTTTGACCATTTATCAATTAGAGAATAACTTGCATTTTTATTAATTTGACAAACTTCTCTACATATTTGTGAAATGAGGCCTTTATCAGAGATACTTGTAGCAAAAATTATTTTTCAATTTTCTGCATTCCTTATAATTTTGGTTGTACTGGTTTTATTTGTGCAAAAGTTTTAATTTTAGGTAATCAAAAATTGTCTATTTTTCATTTTGTTTTACTCTCTATATCTTCTTTGGTCCTAACTTCTTCCTCTGCCAATAATGATGAGAGATAAATGATTCAATGTTCTGTTAAATAGCTTATTGTATCATCTTTTATGTGTAAATCATATCTGCATTTTAACCTTATTTTGGTACATGGTATGAGATGTTGGTGTATACTTAATTTGGGCCATATTGTTTTCTAGTTTCCCCAGGAGTTTTTAGCAAATAATGAATATATGTTTCAAAAACTTAGATCTTTGGGTTTATCATAAACCAGATTATTACAGTAATTTACTATACTGTCATTCATACTTATTCTATTCCACTGATACAACACTATTTCTTAGCCAGTACCAGATTGTTTGGTAATTACTAATTTATAATACAGTTTGAAATCTTATATGGCTAGCCCACCTTCTTTCACTTTTTTTTCCCATTTATTTTCTTGATATCTTTGAACTTTTTTCTTCCAGATGAATTTTGTTCTTACTTTTTTTAGACATATAAAATAATTTTTGATATTCTGATTGGTATGGCACTAAATAAACAGATTAATTTAGAAAGAATCGTGATTATTATTATATTGGTAGGGTTGGCCTATGAATGAACAATTAATATTTCTCGAATTTTTTAGATCTGACTTAATTTGTGTTTTGCAATATTGCAATATTGTTAATATAGTTCCTCTATTTCTCTTGACACATAGACTCCCAAATATGTTATATTGCTTACAGTTATGGTAAATTATTTTTTTTCTATCTCTTGATGCTGGACTTTTTTGGTGATATATAGAAGTGCTGATGATTTATGCGGATTTATTTTGTATCCTGCAACTTTGATAAAGTTATTAATAATTTCAAATAGATTTTTTGGTTAGTTTTAGAGAATTTTCTGTGTATAACACCATAACATCTGCAAAGAATGATAGTTTTGTTTCCTCATTGTGTATTTATTTATTTTAATTTCTTTTTCTTCTCTTATTGATGTAGCTAGCATTTCTAGTACAATATTAAATAATGGAGGTGATAGTGGGCATCCTTGCTTCACCCTAATTGTATTGAGAAAGCTTATCATTATTACAGATAATGCTCATTGATGGTTTCAGATAAATATTACTTATCATTTAAGGTAAACTCCATTTATTTTGATGCTCTAGTGATTTAATAGTAATGGAAACTGTATTTTGTCAAATAATTTTTCTGCATCTCTTGAGATAATATGATTTTGGTTAGTTTTGTTATTAATGTGGTCAATTATGCTGGTAGTTTTCCTAATATTGAATCACCCCTGTGTTCCTGGTATAAATCCCATCTGGTCATAGTGTATTATCCTTGTGATTTCTGTATATTGCTGTAATCTCCCTGCTAGTATTTTTCTTTAAAATGTTGCATTAATATGCATAAGTGAATTTGGTCTATAATTTTGTTTCTCTGTTTTGGCTCTTCCTGGTTTTAGTACCTGCACCATATTTGTGTTGTAAATGGTATTTGGTTGGACTCCTTAACCTATTTTCCCAAATATTTTATATAGTATTGGGAATAATTGTACTTTAGATATCTGGTTGAATTCTCTTGTGAATCCATGTAGTCCTGGGGATATTTTCTTAGTAAGTTCACTGATAGCTTATTTAATTTATTTTTCTAAGATTGGGTTATTTAAGTATTTTATTTCTTCTGTTAATCTCCATAATTCATATTTTTGTATGTATTCATCCATCAAATATGTATCATCAAATTTGTTGCATATAATTGCACAAAATAACTCCTAATAATTGTGTTAATTTCTTTTTTATTGGTGGTGAGTTCACCCCAATCATTTTTGATACTAGTAATTTGATTTTCTTCTTTCCTTATTTTAAAAATCAAATTAACCAATTGTTGATCTATTTTATTGTTTTTCCCATAAAACCAGCTTCTTCTAATTTTATTTAATTCAATGATTTTCTTACTTTCAATTTTATTAATCTTTCCTTTGATTTTCAGGATTTCCAATTTGGTATTTAGTTGGAGATTTTTAATTTGTTCATTTTCTAGTTTTGTTTTTGTTTTTTTGTTTGTTTTTTTTAGTTGCAAGCCCAATTCATTGATTTGATTTTTTTTCTATTTTGTAGATGTGATGAGGGATATATATTTTTTTGTAAGTACTACTTTGAATCCCATAAATTTTAATATGTTTTCTCATTGTTGTCATTTTCTTTAATGAAATTATCTATTGTTTCTATAATTTATTATTTGACCCACTTGTTTCTTTAGGATCTGATTACTTAAATTCCAATCAAATTTTAAACTCTCTTTTCATTGCCCATTATTGAATGTGATTTTATTAGGATGTGTTTACTATTTTTTTTCCTCTTCTGCATTTGGTTGTGAGGATTTCATGAGCTAATACATGTACTTTGCACTGGTGAGGGAAAAAAAAAAAGAAAGGTATATTACTTCCAATTCCCATTCAATTTTTCTCTAGAAATCTATCATATGTAACCTTTCCAGAATTTTATTCATTTCCTATGTTTTTTTATATTAATTTTGGTTAGATTTATCTGGTTCTGAGAGAGGAAGTTGAAATTCCCCCCTCTAGTATCATTTTATTATCTATTTTTTCCTGTAACATTAAACATCTTCAAAAATTTACATGCTATACCATATGTTGCATGTATGTTAAGTATTTCTATGCCTTCACTGTTTATGGCACCTTTTAGCAAAATATCGTTTCCTTCTTTAACTTCTTAAATTGAATCTGTTTTTGATTTTGCTTTGCCTGAAATTATAACTGCTGCCTCCCCCTTTTTTTTGCTTTAGCTGAAGCAAAATAGGTTGTATTTCAGCCCCATACCTTTACCTTGTGCGTATCTCTCTGCTTCAAATGTGTCTCTTGTGCTGTAGGATAGAAATATTGGAAAATTTTGGCTTTTAATCCATTCTGCTATCTGCTTCTGTTTAATGGGTGAGTTCATTTTATTCACATTTTTAGGAATAATACTGTGTATCTTCAACTATGCATTTTTTTTTTTGTTTTTTTCATGCCCTCATCTCCTTACCCCCTTACCCTTTCCCTTCTCACAAATATTTTACTTCTGATCACTGCCTTCCACAATAAACTCTGCCTTTTATTAGTCCCTGACCTCCCCGTTCTATTATGTCCATCCCCTTTTTTAAAATTTCTTATAGGGTAAGATTGATTTATATGTCCCACTGTGTATGATATTTCTACTTTGAGCCAATTTTGATAAGAATAAAATTTTAGCTTTGCCCACCATACCATATCTACCTCTCCATTATAATAGCATTTTTGTACTTCTTTTTTGTTGGATAATTTATCCCATTTGATCTCTCCTTCCTTCCAGTGCAAATTCTTTCTCCTCCCTTTTGTTAAGGGCTAAAATTCTAGCTAGTCTGTCTAAAATATCTAATGAGTGGTCGCCAATAAATTATAAGCTTTAGCAGGAGTTAGACTTTTAAGCATTTATTAAGGAGAATAAGAATTTGGTAAAGAGAGAGAGAAAGGCCTAGATTCCTATCTATTAAAGGGAGAGCACATTTCTAGCTCCCCTCTCCACCAGCATCCTCAGGAAAGAGAGTGAGACCGAGTGCCAGTCTCTTCCTTCCTCCTCTCACTAACCTGCATCACTTCCTGACGCCAAAGAAAAGACTCCTGGTCTTGCCCTCAAAGACCTTCGCTTCATGGGAGGAACTCTTCTACAGTAAGTCTCCAGCAGGTGGCATCATTCCAATCATTACAGTTTCCCACTTTGTTTCTTCAAGAAACGGTACGTTTCCTTGATGAAACAGTCAAAAATAACAGAATATAATAACCTATGCTAACTAGCAATATGTTAATAACAATATAGAAAAGGAAGAGAGGAAAGAATCTCTGCTAGAGCCAGGGAGCTTATTCATTTTTCTCTTCCCCTATTCCCTTGTCCCTGGCTTTATTAATTTGACCTTTGTTGTACATTTTGTTCCTATTAATAAAACCTGGTTTGTATGTAGAAAAGAGGCTGTTAATCTTCTTTCATATTAGCCAGGGAGAAATAACTAAAAACAGCAGTTTGGAAGGGAGGATACTTTGGACTTAGGGTTCTCTCATTATTTTCTGAACCCCAATATTACAGCATGCCACCCAATTAACTCTCCCCATAATAAATTTGTCCCTTACAATACACTAAGAATGGTGTGGTAGTTAAAAACAAAGCTTACTGTTGTGAAAGCGAGGCTAGCTCTTCAAGCAAGCTGCATTACTGTGGTACTGTACTAAGAGCCTCTACAATCTTGACTCGTTCTAGCAGCTCTGTTACAAGGCGGAGCAGAGCTTGTAGCTTCTCTCCCTCTTTGTCAGCATGAAGCATAACAAAGCAACACCACTTCAATCTGACTTGTAGATTATTTGCAAGTTCTTGTTTGGCAGTGGTACATTTCTGTTTAATATCCAACAGTGTAGAAGTGAGATGGGTGGGATCAAAACTTCCAGCCATCTTTCTCTGTTTCTTTTCCTTCATGTTCAGGAGAAGAATCAAGTCTTCCCAAACATTCCCTGTAGCTATGTCTTGTTAGGCACTCCAAAAGTGGAATCTTGGCCATTACTGAAACCGCAGTTCCTAAATGTGTAAGCTTCAACTTGATATCTTCTATGGACTGTAGATAATTTGAATAAGCACTTTCAAACTTGGAAAGCAGTTTTTGGTAGGATAATGTAAAATCCTCTAAATTGGCCATTATATAATTGCACATGTACAATGCATATCTGATTACTTACCTCTTTAGGGAGGGGGAAAGGGAGGAAAAGAAAGAGGGATAAAATTTGGAACTCAAAAATCGCTTTGTGGTTGCCATCTGTTAAGGGCTAAAATTCTAGCTAGTCTGTCTAAAATATCTAATGAGTGGTCACCAATAAATTATAAGCTTTAGCAAGAGTTAGACTTTTAAGCATTTATTAAGGAGAATAAGAATTTGGTAAAGAGAGAGAGAAAGGCCTGGATTCCTATCTATTAAAGGGAGAGCACATTTATAGCTCCCCTCTCCACCAGCATCCTCAGGAAAGAGAGCGAGAGCGAGCGCCAGTCTCTTCCTTCCTCCTCTCACTAACCTGCGTCACTTCCTGACACCAAAGAAAAGACTCCTGGTCTTGCCCTCAAAGACCTTCGCTTCATGGGCGGAACTCTTCTACAGTAAGTCTCCAGCAAGTGGCGTCATTCCAATCATTACACTTTATTTTGTTTCTTGGGGTATCATCCCATCAATATCACTTTATATCTATACCTTCTGTCTACATGTACTCCTAATTAATCTTATAAGTAATAAAGTTGTTACGAATTAGAAATATTAGCTTAGCATATTTAAATAAAAACAATTTGACTTTATTGAATTTTTTGTGTTTTTTTCTTTCTTGTTCCTTTTCTTTTCTTTCTGTTTTATTATTATTATTTTTAACATTTTTATGTTTCCCTTGAGGTCATCTTTTCAGTTCTGATATTTTATTCAGATATCCTTGAAACTCCTTTAATTTGTTAAATAACCATTTTTTTCCTCTGAAAGATTACATTCAATTTTACTGGATCTGTGATCCTTGATTGTAAATCTCACTCCTTTGCCTTCTGGTATATTGTTTTCCAAATCTTTGATTCTTTACTGTGGAAGCTGCAAAATCCTGTATAATCCCAAATGTAGTTCCACAATATTTAAATTGTTTCTTTTTGGGTGCTGGCAATAATTTCTTCTTGATCTGTGAGCTCTGTAATTTGACTACGATGTTCCGGAAAGCTTTCATTTTGGAATCTCTTTCAGGCGGTCATCAGTGGATTCTTTTGATTTCTCTTTTGCCTACTTTTTTCTAACATATCAGGGCAGTTTTCTTTGATAATTTCTTAAAAGATATTTTCAAAGCTTTTTTTTTTTATCATGGCTTATAGGTTGACCAATAATTCTTATATTATCTCTCCTGGATCTATTTTCTAGGTCAGTTGTTTTTTCAACAAGAAATTTTAGCCTTCTTTATTTATTTATTTAACTTTTTAAAACTTTGTTTTATCATATCATGATATCTTATACAATCACTAATTTCCACTTGTTCAATTATAATTTTTAAATAATTATTTTATTCAGTTCCCTTTTATACTTCCTTCTCCATTTGGCTAATTCTGCTTTTTAGTGAGATATTTTCCCTGGTAAATTTTGTTTGTCCTTTCCCATCTATTAACTCTTTTTTTCATGATTTTCTTGCATTACTCTCTTTTTCAATTTTTTTTATTCCACTTCTCTAATTTACATTTTAAAATCCATTTTAAGCTCTTCCAGGAATTCTTTTTGCACCTGAGACCAAGTTGTATTTCCAAGCTCTACCTGTTGCTACTTTGATATTATTTTCCTCCTCTAAATTTATGCCTTGATCCTTCCTATCACCATACTAATTTTCTATAGTTGAGTTTTTTTTTTTGCTCATTTTATGTCTTTTTTAGTGAGTTGGTATTTTTATATGAGAGTTGGGCTCTAGTCCTGAACTGTCCCCTGTTTTTATGCTGGGACTTTGGATCTTACTGCTTCCTTTCACTTGGCTTCAGGGATTAGCTGCTCACTTTGTTTGGAGGATAAGCTTCCCTTCTTGCTTGTAATTTGGGGTTAAGTTTTCCCTGTTGACCTCTCCTGGGTGTCTGGTTTAGCTGCTGGCCTGCTCCAAGGGTAGTGCCTTGTTGCTGGGTTGCTATAGTATAGAGTCTTTCTGGTGGCTGGATCTGGAGGAGGGATCTTGTTGCTGGTCTACCCCAGGGGTGTTGCCCTGCTCTTGGGTTGCTATAGTAATATGGCCTCTCAGTTATCATATGCTAGAGGAGTAATTATTTTTGCAAATCTGCCGAACATCGGGACCCCCTGCTTCTGGATTGCTATAAAAAGAGTGTTTTTGCTGTTTGGCCCAAGGGATCAGATCTTATTCTTGGCCAGCCTCTCACAGGCTCTCATTACTGGTCAACAGTAAGGTGCAGGCCTCCCCGGTAGCTTGTTCTGAGGTGGGGTTCTTGAGGTAGAGCCTTGCTGTGCTGCCCAGACTATTCATTTGTTTTGGGGGCTGCTGGTTTACAGGAGGACAGGACCTGACTGGTGGATTTACGTAGGTTTAGAGCTTTGCTGCAGGCTCCTTGCTATGAAAGTGACTTTTGATACTGCTGCTTCTGCTTTTGCACCTTGCTCACCTCAAACCCAGGTGAGGCAGACCTTTCATACTCGGTTGATAAGCTGCATCCCTGCTCCTGGAACAATTCTGAAGCAGTTTTCTAGTAGTTTGAAGGGGAAATGTAGGGGGGCTTCTGAGCATTCCTTCCTCACTCTGCCATCTTGGCACTAGAAGTCCTTCAAAATCTTTCAAAAAGTAAATGTTAATATTTTTTATTGTAACTTAATTAATTAAGTAAATACTTTTTTTTTTAAAATAAGTACAGTCAAGATGAAAGGAATAAGTCTGCTGGGAGCTTATGTCCAAATTGGTTGCCCCAAACTGGGAAAAAGAAGTAAATATTTATAGGGTTCTTATCTTGGTCAAATAGGAGCATGTATGAGGTAGAGGGAGAAAGGATTTGGACCTGATGTGCAAAACAAAGTTCTGGAAAATGATGCTTATTCATAGAGGTGGTGGGGAAGAATTTCTGGTGATTTAGAGGCTAGTTAATAATAAAACCCCTTGTAGAAGTGATAAAAGGCATTTGACGATTACCACAGGCCTTAATTCTCTCCAGTGTCTCTTGTGATCCCAGCTTTCCCTGGGGACTCCTCATTTACTGAGTTTGTGAGGGTAGTGACATTTTTATAGGACCTGAGGAAAATGAGGAAGATGCCCATGCCTTTCAAAATTCTCCATTACTTTCCCTTCTCTAGAAATATACATAAATTATAGGAGCCCTTAGTTCCTAGACACTATCTCAAATGAATTAATGAATGATATAATGGATGAAAGAATGAAAATTATTCCTATTGTAACATCTATTAACGTGTTATCATAGAGGCAAAGCAATGCAGTTGTTAGAGAACTCACCTGGGTAAAAGCCCCATATCAAATAAATACTGGCTTTTTGACCTTGAAGAAATAAATCACTTGTTCCATCAATTCTCTAGATAACTTTATTTATAAGTTGCAAATAAGTTCTCCACCTGTGTTGGTAGAGAATGTTTACTCATCTTATAATTCTCTATAACAATGTTATCACAACTCTAGTCTCTCTCACTGTTTCTTATGGGCAATGCAATACATTAGATACAAATCTGCCTTTGAAACCCAGAAGACAAGGTTTAAGGTAAGTGTCTTGACAGAATACTGTCTCTTCACACATACTGACTGTGACATTCCGGGCAAGCTAAATAACTACTTAATGTTCTAGGAAAATCTCCAAGACTTTATCTTATACATAAAAATAGTACTCAGCAGAATTGGTAGGATTTTCCTTTATCAACAAAATTACAGTTCTCGTCTCCATAGTATCATTATGCACTCAACATTTTGCTAATGACTCGAGATACAAATACAACAAAACCCTCAAAAACAAACAAAAGATAGTCCCTACTTCTAAAATATTTATATATATTTTAGAGGAAGAAACATTTATAGGGGAATGATGGCTAGAGAACAATATTTTGATCTGAGAATTGTAAATATGGTAATATAATAATTAATTGACTAACATTTTCTCAGGAATAATAATGTTGAAATCAATTTATTACTTTTCCCTGGGCAAGTTATGAAAAAGGAGGAAGTGGGATAGAGGATATAGTAGGGCATGGCAGGAAGGGATTTTGAAAGCATCTTGATGAATCTAGGAATGGCTATGATAAAATTTCAGAAACCAATTTTTCAATCCATAAGCATTTAGATTATGCATTTTGGGCAGGTAGGTATCAAAGTTGATAGTGTGTAAGACTTAGAGTCAGGAGGCTAGTTCAAATCTTGTATCAAAACATTATTAGCTATATGGCCTTGGGCAAGTCACTAAACCTACCTGACTCGGTTTCCTTAACTATAAAATAGGGGAAATAATCAAAGTTACATCACAAGTATTTCTGTGAGGATCAAATGAGATAAAGTAGAAAGCAAAATCTTAAAGCAACATATCGATGCCAGTTATTGTGATTGTTGTTATAACATATTAAATGTTTATTATTTAACAGACACTATGCTATACCAAAGATAACAAAAAAGGCAAATGCATTGTCCTTTTCTTAAGGACACAAATTGATTTAAACTCCATGCTATTATTAGGCAGAAAGACAATAGCTCTGAAAAGACCTGGTTAATACCTTTTTGGTAATCTTACAAGATTTTTGGAGCCTTGATTGCTTGTGAAAAAGATCATTTGAAGATCTTTTTCTGTATTATTATAAAATAAATATTATTTTAATTATAAAAGGGATGCAATATAAATAGAAATATGAATAACTACTTTGTGTAAACATAAATTAAGAATTTAGAATAATAACCAATTTTTATATTGCATAGACTAAGAGAAAAAGGCAGCTCTGAATATTTCCTTAAGTTGCCTTTGTAGATGTCACTGTTTTCCATATCTTTTACCATTTTTCTTTATTTTCTTGGTATTTATTGTGCATCACCCTACTACTTTTCATTTAAAGTAATAATGTCATTCAAAATCTGTCTTCATATGCAAAGAAGTTGATTAAGTTTGTGTCATAGAATAATACATACACATTTGGAAAGGACTACAAAAGGTCATCAAGAACAGCCCATTCATTTCTACTGAAAAAGAAATAGATACAGAGAGATTCAATGACTTGGCCTGGAATACAATACTATTAAGTGTCTGAGTTAGGATTTGAACCTGTCTTCTCTGACTATAAATTCAATATCCTAATCACTATACCCGGGTACCCATTTTACAGATATTTGTTCAAGTTCAAAAGATACTAAATGGCAAAGATGGGATCCGAACCTGGAAACCATGGCTTTTAATCCACTACTCAAATTTCCTTTGTACCAATTTGTTCAAGAAGCTATTGAAGCATTTCTTTCCCATTGATGATGTGATATCATGTTTCTTTCATTAATGTTGTGATGATGACCCCATTCTTGGTAAAGATACTGTTTGTCATTTCCTTCTCCATCTCATTTTAAAGATGAGGAAACAGAGGTGAACTGCATTAAGTGACTTACCCAGGGACATGGTAATAGTAAATATCTGAAGCTGGATTTGAGCTAAGGTATTCCTGACCCCAAGCTTAGTGTTTTATCCACTATGCCACCTAGTTGATACTATTTATGCTTATTAGCATATCTGCATTTTATTTTTAAACTGTTACATACTAGATTTCAAATATTGTTTTGAAATTTTACAATATAATGTCATTTATCTTCCATACAAATATATTTTCATCTGTTTGAGATGATATCAGTTATATTCAATTGTATGGAAAGGATGAATTGAATGATATAATATGGTTTCTGAACCTTTTGTGACTAGATGGAAAATGGGATCAGCTCTTGACCTCAAGTTGTAGTAGATTATGATCTATTACTCTCTATTCATTAACACTCAGTACTGCAATTTTTAAATCCCTTAAGTACTTTTGTCAATGCATGATATATTTAACATCAAAACTGAGGGTGTAGGGGCAGCTAGGTGGTGCAGTAGATAGAGTACCGGCCCTGGAGTCAGGAGTACCTGAGTTCAAATCCGGCCTCAGACACTTAACACTTACTAGCTGTGTGACCCTGGGCAAGTCACTTAACTCCAATTGCCTCACTAAAAAAAAAATCAAAAAACAAAAAACAAACAAACAAAAAAAAACTGAGGGTGTGAAAGTATAGCTCTATAATGTAATTCATTAAATAATTATATAAAAATAAAAGTAGTCTTTAGAAAAGGATATATAGGGGTGACTAGGTGGCATGGTGGATAGAGCACCAGCCCTGGAGTCAGGAGTACCTGAGTTTAAGTCTGGCCTCAGATACTTTACACTTACTAGCTGTGCGACCCTGGGAAAGTCAGTTAACCCAAATTGCCTCACTTAAAAAAAAAAAAAAAGAAAGGAATATGCAGATTATATCATTTACTCACTTTTATTTCCTTATTGCTATCATCTGTCAGAGTCCAGATTGTTGTCCTACTTTCTTTGATGACTTTGATATTTGATTTGTGGTCTTCTCTATAACATTTACTTTGCACAATTTTATGTAACTTCAATTTTCTTGAGAGGAGACCCTTTAGGCTCTGGAAGAGCCACGATGTCAGAGTTTAGAAGAAATACTCTTACAAGGTCTTGAAAATTCCCCTCCAAACAACTCTAAAATAATACCTCAAATAGAATTCTGGAGTGTCACAAACAAGAAAATGTCATGTGAAACAATTTTCCAGACATTGGCAGAAAAAGGTTTGTCTGAATAGGATAGTGGTTTTCCTAGAGTGCAGCTCAGGCAACTAAGTCTCTGAATTGGAGGAGGCTTCATTGGCAGCAGCAGCAAGCTTCCAGAACTTTCAGCGTTGGTAATGCGGGTTTCAGATAAATTGTTGGAATGAGATTTCAGGGAATCCTTCACTGGAGCTGGGTTGAGAACCTGTTGTACTGCCTCTGTTCAGTTCCAGGACACAATCCTAGTGCCAAAATGAGTAATGGCCCTTATGGCAACAGGGGAGCAAGGTCCCAATTTGAAGTTACAAAGAAAAGAGTAGTGATTGGGTAACTCACAAGAGAATAGGGACCCTGTTCTCATTTCCAAGACTGAGGGGAGGCCTAGTAATTGTAGATACGGAAGAGTGATGGACCTAGTCACAGACTTGCTTGTGTATATGGGTAAAGAAGAACATGGTCCCTTCCTGGGTAAAGATCAGATCATAGATGAGGAGAGTAGTGACTACATCTCTCCTTAGATCATACCACCTTGGAAGCTCTGACAAAGTACAGACCCCCAGAGCTAGCTCTGAAAAGAGTGGCAAGAAAGGCCTGAAGCTTGAGACAATGACCCATTTACTCAAAGAGCAGAGCCCATATATAATGTAAAATTAAAGGTCAAGATAGAAGATGGAAAATGAGCCAATCCAAACAACTAAACAACTGACGAATATTATTTTTTTTACCCTCGATAATAACTTTAAAAGATAATTTCAATCCAGGATATACTGGTAAATGTTTTACAGTAGGCTCTTTGGGGAAAAAAAAAAGAAGTACACACAATACATTTTAAAATTTCAGCTGCATCATTGACATTTTTTTTCATAACTTTCTTCAATCTAGCCAATCAACAAAACAATAAATCAAGTCCTATTTTGTAAGATTTGCTGATTTACTAATAATTGGTTTTCCCAAGCCAGTATAAGCCAATTCTAGAACATTGCTGATTTCAAGTTACCAAATGATTAAAACAATTATTAGATAACTGTAAATATTCAGGAGTAAGAGAGACCAAAATAGGTTATAGTAATTAGAAAAAGTTCAGGTCATTAACACCTGAGTTCAAATCCAGCCTCAGGCATTTACTGTGACCTATCTGCAAGTCACTTAGCCTCATGTTCTTCAAGTGTAAAATGGAAATAATAACAACATCTCCCAGTGTTTATTTATAATTATGCTTCAATCTGTATTCAAACACCATCAGTTCTAGGGAAGCTAGGTGGTGCAGTGGATAAAGAACTGGCCCTGGATTCAGGAGGACCACAGTTCAAATCCAGCCTCAAGAACTTGACACTTACTAGCTATGTGACCCTGGGCAAGTCACTTAACCCTCATTGCCCTGCAAAAACAACAACAACAACAACAACAACAAACAGACAAAGAAAAAAAAACTAAACAGATACCATCAGTTCTTTCTCTGGAGATGGATGGCATTTTTCACAATACATCCCTCAGGGTTGTCTAGGATCATTTTATTGATTAGAACAGCAAAATCATTCACAGTTGACCATCTTACAATATTGGTATTACTTTGTATACAATACATTTCACTTTGCATCAGCTCATGTATGTCTTTCCAGGTTTTTCTGAGATCACCCTGCTCATCATTTTTATAGCACTTTAGGGTTCCATTATAATCTCACTGCACAATTTATTCAGCCATTCCCCAATTGATGGGAATCCCCTCAATTTTGAATTCTTTGCACCAGAAAAGAGCTGTTAAAAATATTATTTGTAAATTTAGGTCCTTCAACTTTTTGTTTGTTATCTCTTTTTGTATATAGACTTAGTAGTGGTATTGCTAGGTCAGAATATGCATGTTCCTTTGTCCATACTTCCAAATTATTCTACAGAATGTATGAATTATAATAAAATAATGAGAAAGTTCTTATGAACTATAAGTATCATCTCCCCATGTAGTAATGTAAACAGTTTAACCTTTTAATATACTTTATGACTTCTTTTTCCTGTTTACCTTTTCATGCTTCTCTTGAGTCATGTATTTTTGTTGTTGTTGTTTGTTTATTTTGGGGGCAATGAAGGTTAAGTGACTTGCCTAGGGTCACACAGCTTGTAAGTGTCAAATATCTGAGACCAGCTTTGAACTCAGATCCTCCTGAATCCAGGGCCAGTGCTTTGTTCACTGGACCACCTAGCTTCCCACTGAGTCTTTTATTTGAAGGTTAAATTTTCTATTCAACTCAAGTCCTTTCATCTAGAATGCCTGAAAGTCCTCTCATTCATTGAGTGCCCATTTCCCCCCTGAAGGATTATACTCAGTTTTGCAGGGTAGGTGATTCTTGGTTGTAATCCCAATTCCTTTGCCCTCCAGACTATCATGTTCCAAGCCCTCTGGTCCTTTAATGTAGAAACTGCAAAATCTTGAGTTATCCTGACTGTGGCTACACATTATTTGAAATTTTTTCTTTCTGGCTGCTTGCAATATTTTCTTCTTGACCTCGAAGCTCTGGAATTTAGCTATAATATTCTTAGGAGTTTTCATTTTGTGATCTCTTGCAGGAGGTGATCAGTAGATTTTTTGAATTTCTATTTTACCTTCTGGTTCTAGATTATCAGGGCAATTTTCCTTGAGAATTTCTTGGAAGATGATGTCTAGGCCTTCAGGTAGTCCACTAATTTTGAAATTATCTCTAGATTTCTGGTGCCAAGATGGCTGCATGAAGAAGGAACCCTCTCGAGCTCTCCCAAATTTCCCCTCAAAACCAATATAAAACTGTCTCAATTATTTCAGGAGCAGGGAAACAGCCTAACAGCCCCACAGCAAACGTCTGTCTTACCTGGCTCAGAGAGAAATGAAATCCAAATGCAATAGCAGCAGTAGTTCCTGGGATCACAGCAGGGGGCCTAAAGCAGGGCTCTGAGCCTGGGGCAAATCACTAGTGAGGCTCTGCCCTCCTGCAAACCAGCAGCATCCTAGAAAACTGAGCATTCTGGGAAGCATAGTAGGGACACTCACCAGGCACCCCACAGCTGGAACAATCCACCAGGGAGGCCTTGACCCCACTGTTGGCCAGTAATGAAGCCCTACCCAAGGGAGAGCAAGAGCATGTTCCCACCCCTGGGACTGCCTTGCAGAGAGACTGTGTCCAGGGCAAACCAGAAGTAGGGGGCTCCAACCCTCAGCAGATCTGCAACAAAATTACCTTTCTAGGGCCTGCTGGTAAAGTGACTCCGTTACCATAGTAACCTAGCAGCAGGAGCCCCACACTTTGGCAGACTAGCATCAAAATTATTCCTCCAGGGCCTGCTAACTGAAATTCCCTGCTAACAGAGCAACCCAGTAGCAGGGCACCACCCCTGGAGAAGGCCTGCCCACACTCAGGGTAGGCCAAAAAGGAGGACTGAACCCCAATACCCATCAGAAGGGAAGCTTACGCTACAGAGAAAGCAAGCAGCTAAGCCCTAAAGCCCAGTGAAAGCCAACAGCAAGACCCAGAGTCTCAGAATAAAAAGTTGGGACAACACAGGAATAGAGCTAAACCGTCTCAGGAAAAAAAAAATCAATGCACAAAAATAAGCCAAAAAAAAGTTTGACTAATGAAAGTTACTATGGTTATGGGAAAATCAAGGCATAAACATAGAGGCAGACAATAGTAACAAAATGGCTACAGGTACAGAAAAATGTAAATTGGTCTTAGGCTTAAAAAAGAATTCCTGGGAAGAGCTTAAAAAGTACTTTAAAAAGCAAATTTGAGAAGTAGAAGAAAAAATGGTGAAAGAAATGAAAGTAATGAAAGAGAGCCATCAAAAACAAATACAAAAATTTACTGAGGAAAATAACTCCCTAAAAACCAGATTTAGCTAGATGGAAAAGGAAGCACAAAAGATCACAGGAGAAAATAATTCTTTAAAAATAATTGAACAAATGGAAACTAATTACTCTATGAGAAACCAAGATACAATGAAATAAAATTCAAAAAGTAAAAAAAAAAGAAGAAAATAGGAAATTCCTCATTAGAAAAACAACTGACCTAGAAAATAGATCAGAAGAGATAATATAAGAATAAGTGGACTACCTAAAAGCCATGATTAAAAAGAAGCCTGGACAATGTCTTCCAAGAAATTATCAAAGAAAACTCTCCTGATATATTAGACCCAGAAGGCAAAATAGAAAGTGAATGAAACCACCAATCACCAACTGAAAGTGATCCCAAAGCGAAAACTCCCCAGAACATCATAGCCACATTTCTAAGCTCACAGATCAAGGGAAAATATTGCAAGCAGTCAAAAAGAAACTATTCAAATACCATGGAGTTACAGTCAGAATTACACAGAATTTGGCAGGTTTTACATTAAAGAATGGTAGTAATTGGAACATAATATACTTGAATGCAAAGGAGTTAGGCTTATAACCAAAAAGGTACTGGGAAAATAGAAAGAGGAGGGGGAATTGGTAGAAGGGAAGTCATTGACCATAAATAACATACTTGTGAGGAGGGTAAGTGTGGTGGAATAAACAGGTGAAAAATAGCATGGATAGAAATGAACATCTGAGCCTCTGAATCAGCAACAGTGCCAGTATCTTCTGGAACTGAGGTCATGGTCTAGTGAGAGGACTGAATTGTTGGCTGGGGGCACAATACAGGGGTCTCTGCTGGAGCTGAGGTAGAATTTGGTATTCTCCCACAGCTGCTGGGAACCAGGAAGCAATCTTGAGTGGTGGTCCCAGGGGAGGTGGAATAGGGGTCCAGGTATGCCAGAGCTAATAATCTAGCAAAACAAAATTTTATTTCCTGGTTGGATAGCAAGTAGTCTTGGGGTTATTTACAGACTAGAATACAGGCCAGGAAAGTGTAGAACCTGCCCCTCCTTGAATCATACTACCTTGGATGCCCTGAACCATGAGACAGTGCAGCCTGAAATCAGTGACCCACTTTAAGAAGGAGTTAAAAGTCAAGAAATAGGAGGACAAGATGAGCAGACAGAGAGGGATATGGACTATAGAAAGTTTTTTTTTTTTTTTTTTAGTGACAGGGAAGCTCGAGGTACACACTCAGAAGAGGACAGCAATGTCAGAGCTTTTGTATCCAAAGCTTCCAAGAAAAATATGAATTCGTCTCAGGTCATACAAGTACTCAAAAAGGGCTTTGAAGATAAAGTAATAGAGGTAGAACAAAAAATGAGAGTAATGCAAGAAAGTCATGAGAGAAATAAACAGTTAGTCATCATAACTATAAATGTGAATGGGATGAACTCACCCATTAAATGGAAGCTGATAGCAGAATGGATTAAAAACCCAAATCCTAAAATATATTGATACAAGAAAAACATCTGAAGCAGAGAGATACACAGAGGGTAAATGTAAGGCGCTGGAAAAGAATATATTATACAGAAGCAAAGAAAGCAAGTGTAGCAATCATGATTTCAGACAAAGCAAAAGTGAAAACTTTTAGATCTAGTTTAAAGAGATAAAGAATGAAACTATATCTTACTGAAAGGTACCATAGATAATGAAGTCTTATTAATCAATTTGTAATATGTGATCATGATAGAACATTATTGTGTTATAAGACAATGAACAGGATGCTTTCAGAAAACAAAAGATGACAAGACATATGAACTGATAAAAAGCAAAGTAAATATCATTGCAAAGAGTAACAGCAATATTGTATGATGATCAACACTGAGTGACTTAGCTATACTCAGAAATGCAATAATCTAGGACAATAACAAAGGGTTTATGATAAAGAAGAAAAAATGTTATCTGCCTCCAGTGAAAGCTCTAAAGGAGTCTGCAGATTGGACTATACTTTTTAACCTTCTTTATTTTTATATTTTATCTGCATTTTCTTTTTCAATGTAGTTCATATGGAAATGTTTTGCATGACTGTACTTGTATAATTCATAGCAAATCACTTGTCTTCTCAATGGTGGGTGAGTGGAGGGAGGGAAAGGGAGAATTTACAACTCAATTTTGTTTTTAAGTTTTAATGTTAATTTTAAAAATATAATTGAGAAAAAATTTTAAAAAGTTAACGAAGTTGGTAATCCACATTTTTGTCAGGAAGACTCTCAGAATAGTCCTTGACACATACCATTTACACATTCTATATAGAAGCCTATATAGAAGGCTAGAATTGCCCCTAGAAATATGACATAATTAATTTTTTTTTGGCAGGGCAAAGAGGGTTAAGTGACTTGCCCAAGGTCACACAGCTACCAAGTGTCAAGTGTCTGAGGCTGGATTTGAACTTAGGTCCTCCTGAATTCAGGGCTGGTGTTTTATCCACTGTACCACCTAGCTTCCCTGATTTTACTTTTATAAGGAACTCACTAATGAAGAAACTCCCTCTACTAATATTGTTGGGTGCATTCTCTGTAAGAATTTCCTACAACTAAGTGAGTTACACAAGATCATATATCCAAAGGCAAGACCTCACATAATGTTTTCGGGGCCTTTTGGCCAGTTCTCTATCCATTATATCATAAAGCCCTTCTGATTCTATTGTTTTATGGAACTCTCATTGTGAAATTACCTCATTTTTTGGAAACCTGAAATTTAATACTTAATAAAAGGTTTCTGGTGACTTATTTTGTCATTTTATTTACTGTTCTAAATAAGATAGCGTAAGAATGATGGAAAATTAAACCTATTGGAAAGATGATCTCTATTTGACACATATGGGTAAATGTGTAAAATTGGGTGAACTATTAGGTTAAGAAAAAAAAAAAGATAGGGTCATGAATGATCAGAATTGACATACTGAACAGTGTACCATGGATATTTCACTAAGGAAAAAGAATGGATATTTTAATGTTATACAAGCTAACAAAATGAAAAAAATAAAATGAAATTTAAACAAAAATTTTGGAACATATGAAATAAAGTTTGATGGTACATGTGTGGTACTTTTGTCCATCTAGTCTACAATTGTTTGGGCAAAGGCTATGATTATCCTTTCAGCCAAATTTAATTGAAATACATATTGTAAGTAGTAACCTTGAGTCTAATCCTCTTTTCTGTTTCAAATAAAATTATCACTACAAGGTAAAATTTTATGCTTTTCATAAATCAATTTATTTTTCTTCATATAAGCCTTTGTATGCCTTTACAGAAATACCACTGACATATTTCATTGTAGTTTGTTGGTGGCTCACACTTTACAAAGTTTTTAGAGGTCAAGCTCTGTCAGGATCTAAGGAAGGGAAAACTTTGGATCCAGCAACCATCTGTATATCTGACCTCAGAAATGATCTTCAGAGGAAAAGTCACCACTAGTTGATGAATTGGGTACCATGACAAAGACATCAATATAAAATAGCTATTGCCCCATCTAGTCCCTTTGTATTTCTATAGGAAAAGTTAAAGAGAGGCTGTAAAGATATCAAAAAGCACAAAACAAGCAATTATTAGGTTGCCTACAAGTATTAATTTTATTGTTGATAATTTTAATTTTTACTATCATGGAAACCAGTGGGCATAAAGAAATTTCAGGCAAAAAGGATAACTTTCAGGCTTTCCTTGGATTAAATAAATGGTTTGGAGGGCTCATTTCACCCTGTCCCCAAAAGCTTATAGAAATAATATTTCATTGAATCTTTGATCATTTCAATTTTCAATACTCACAGTCAGAATAAACAGAAGATTATAAAGGCAAATACAGTTTATGTATCATTAAAACCTGCACTCAATTTACTAGCATTTATTAAATGCTTACTATGTAACAATCACTGTGCTAGCCAATGGGGATATAGAAGCATAATTGAAAGTTTCTACCCTCAGAGGGCTTATATTTCATTAGGAGAGAAAGGGTATATGTGGGGATGGATAGATAGATAAATAGATAGATAGATAGATAGATAGATAGATAGATAGATAGATAGATAGATAGATAGATGGATAGGTGATAGACAGAAATATATGTATATGGGAGCAGCTAGGTGGTGCAATGGATAAAGCATTAGCCCTGGATTCAGGAGTGCCTGAGTTCAAATCTGGCCTCAGACACTTGACACTTACTAGCTGTGTGACCCTGGGCAAGTCACTTAACCCCCATTTCCCTGCAAAGACAAAACAAAAAACAACAAAAAAAGAAAAACCCAATAAATATATGTATAGACATATATTATATATGTGTATTATCTCTATTATATATGTATATGTGCGTATATGTATGTGTATACACATGCACAATATAGAGACTGGGATATGTGAGCATGGAATAGTAGATAATGAGCAGGCTTCAGAATTAGGAAAGCCTGGGTTCAAGTCCTGTCTCTAACTCATATTAACTATGTAAGTCTTGGTAATCTCATAATCTCCTAGTGTTCTTGCCAAGTTTCAAAGATGAATTCTTATCATGTGATCTATAGAATCATAGTGGCTACCTATTACCTTGAGGATCAGATATCAACTCCTCTGTTTGACTTTTAAAGATCTGCATAAGCTAGTCCTTTCTTGCCATTCCACTCTTCTTACAGTATACACCTCTACATAGTCTCAATTAAAATCTCACATTTTTAATATGATTTTTCTGATACACCTAATGGAAGTGCCTTCCCTCTGAAGGAATGTGCAATTTGCCCTGTATATTTTGCTTATACATAGCTGTTTGCATGTTGTTTCTTCCATTAAAATTTAAAAGTGAGCTTCCTGAAGGCAGGATTTTTTTTTTTTGCCTTTCTTTGTCCAACACTTAACACAGTATCTTACACATAGTTAACACTTAATAAATCCTTGTTAAATAACTTTTGATTCTACATATATATGCATACATTCCTTCATATATTTGTGTATACACATATGTATATATATGTATATACACACACATCTATCTGTACATGTGCCTGCTAGGCACTGTATCAAGCAAGCATTGGTGATACAAATAGGCTGAAGACAGTTCATGCCCTCAAGGAGTTAACAATATAGGGAAGGAAATAACATGAAAACATATATGTCCAAAAAGATATATACAAAATAAATGGGGAATCACTAATAAAGGGGAGGGGCTGGAATTAAGAGGAAATGGATTCCTATAAAAGCTTAGAATTTTGGTTGGGATATAAAGTAAGAGAGGGAGATCAGTATGTAAAGTTGAGGAGGGAGAGCATTCCAGACACAAGGGAAAGGCTAAGAAAATTCTGGGTCTGAAAGATGGTGAGTCTTGTTTATAGAACAATGGTCCAAAAAGTGTATATCAGGTAGTAAGAAATAAGGATATTAGAAAAGTAGGAGGAAGTTAAGTTATGAAGCACTTTGACAAACAGAGCATTGTGTATTTGATCCTGGAAATAATAGGAAGTCACAGGAGTTTATTGAATACACTATTGACAGCATGGGCCCTGTGCTTTAGGAAAATCACTGAATGGGTAATGAATTGCAATGGGGAGGGTTAGAGGCAGGCAGATCTGCCAAGTGATTATTGCAATACTCAAGAAGTGAAGTGATGAGGGCCTGAATCAGGATAGCAGGAGTGAAGAAAAAGAGAATGGGATATAATTGAGAAACATTGCAGAGATGAAATTGACAAGTAATAGCATTGATATGGGAGATAAGAGATATGGAAAAGTTCAGGATGACTCTTAGGTTGCAAACCTGAAGGAATGGGAGTATCATATTGACTTTAAGTTTGGGTTTTTTTGTTTTGTTTTGTTTTGTTTTGTTTTGTTTTGGGGGGGGGTTATTTTTTTTTTTGGCAGGGCAATGAAGGTTAAGTGACTTGCCCAGGGTCACACAGCTAGTAAGTCTCAAGTGCCTCAGGCCGGATTCGAACTCAGGTCTTCCTGAATCCTGGGCCGGTGCTTTATCCACTACACCACCTAGCTGCCCCAATACAGTAATTTTTTTTTTTGTGTGAGGCAATTGGAGTTAAGTGACTTGCCCAGGGTCACACAGCTAATATGTGTAAAGTGTCTGAACCCAGATTTGAACTCAGGTCCTCCTGAATCCAGGGCCGGTCCTCTATGCCACCTAGCTGCCTGCTGGTATTGACTTTAATAAAAGGGGTGGGGGAAAAGTGGGAGTTTATGAAAATAGATGATGAGTTATGTTTTGTATATACTTAGTATATAATACGTCTTCTGGACATCCAATTTGAGATATCTGTAAGGCAGTTGCAGATGTGAGATGGAGAGAGGTTTAGAGCAGGAGAGGTAGATTTGAGAATGCTCAGTATAGAGGAAAAAAAGAAAAAGACACAGGACAGAACCCTATTAGGGACACCTCTAGTTAGAAGGTATGTTCTGGATAAGGATCCAATGAAAGAGACAGAAAGATAAGTCAGATAGGTAGAAGGAAAACCAAGAGAAAGTGGTATCATGAAAACAGAGAGAGGGGAGTACTGAGGAGAGAGTGATGAACAGTGTCAAATTTTCAGTGAAGTCAAGGAGAGTGAGAATTGAGAAAAGGCCATAGGATTTGGCAACTTAGATTACTGTTGACATAGGAGAGAAAAGTTGCAGTGGAATGATCAGGTTGGAAGTCTGTTTGTAAGAGGCTGAGAAGAGAGTAAGCGAAAATGGCAACATCTATTTCAGAAGGTCCTTTTTGAGGAGGTTATCTACATAGAACAGAAGAGATATAGAATGATAATTGGGTTGGGAAAATACAATGAGGTTGTTGTTTGTTTTTAGGATGGTGAAGACATGGGCACTAAGAACAAGTGATTATTAGGAAACATCTTATTTAGGAGATGGCACCAGAACTGAGCTTGGAAAAAAATAAACCAAACCAAAACAAAAATTCCCTGGAAATTCTAAGAGAGAAGGCCATGCAAGAATAAAATATCTATTTTAAAAGATAAAGAAGTAGTGAATTGTCATGAATGAATTGGCAAGATACTTCAGAATAAATCACTACCTATCTATGTTCATCAACTTAAATATCAAGGTGGGCCTTTGAGAGGAAGGTAAAACTGAACTTGGAAAAATATTTTTCAGGAGCAAAAATTAGAGATTTGAAGACTAGTTAGTAGCATCATATTTCATAAATCATATTTTCTTCAGGAGAGAAAGAAAACTTTGGACTAAAAACATTATTTTCAAAAGTCAAATTAGGGGCAGCTAGATGGTGCAGTGGATAGAGCACCAGCCCTGGAGTCAGGAGTACCTGAGTTCAAATCCGGCCTCAGACACTTAACACTTACTAGCTGTGTGACCCTGGACAAGTCACTTAACCCCAATTGCCTCACTAAAAAAAAAATAAAAAAGTCAAATTGTCTTTAACATAATAGACAAAAAAGACTCATAGTAGTTTAAGGAGTCACTTATGAATCAGTTTTATTTGTACATTCATTTCCTTAGATCAAGGTCAAATCAAGTTCAAAGTAGGAGAAATGATAAAGATGAGTAGACATAATTTCATGATAGTATAGTTTTATAAGACAGAGAAAATCATGACTGGTTTCTGTCTAGATAGATAGGTAGTTAGATAGGCAGGTAGAAAGATGGTAGGTAGGTAGATAGATATATAGATAGATTAATGCTTGATAGTAATTATGTGGTATTAGAATTACTGTGTTGGGAGCAGGGGAGATATATAAGTTAAAAAGTGGAAAAAGCCACAGAGAGCTTCTTGTACAGTTAGGGATAAAGCTAAGCTCAAGGACACACAATTGAAACAATAGAGTCATCAAAGCTACTTTATACTATAATCTAATTCAATGTGTCAGGCCATAATCAGCTCTGTTTCACAGGCCTTTGCTTCATAAAGGCAGATTTGTTTAACCACAACCTCTATTTCAGCATGACTGAGAATGAAGAATAACAAACGAAGCTGGTCATATCTCACGGGCTATATTATGGCTATAGAGTGTATCCATCATTTGCTAGAGAGGCAGAGAAAAAGTGACAGGCTCATTCATGCCTCCGAGTCATTTTTAGGCCTATTGAAAATTTTAATCTGTGCACTTTGGATGAACCTCCCCACTTCTTAATTTAGTACATATAACCATGTGGTGAAGTCTGTCTGCCTTAGATAGGGCAGACTTGCTTCTGTAGGACATCAGCCCCTTCAAGCAGTTTTCTCCTCTAAATTCAGCCTGCCTTGAACTTTACACAGACATATAAGCTCCATTTACAGGAGGATTTCAGAGTTAATTAAATGCTGAATTTGTTTCTTTAGAAATCACATATGCCCCGGGGCTAAGTAATAGCATTCCAGCAACAACTTTAATTTAGGATTAAGCATACTGTATATTTCTAAGACATTTTATTTTTATAAGTACACATCTATGGTTGATGGGGCAATTTCCCCCCTCTGTTAACATAAAAGCTTTTAAAATAGGTTTAAAAAAATAGACCAGAGGCTTAAGAAGTGCTGCAAATCAGCAAATTCAAAATCATGCCTTACGTAAAATGCATTGGAAGCTGACAAATAAATGAGAATGTTGTTAAAAAATAATTGCTTCACTGATAAGTGAGATGACTGCTTTTTGTTAAAAGACCCTGGGTTTGAATTCTCCTTGATATATATTGTGCTTCACTGAACTTGCTGTGCAAGGCATATAAAGAAAAAACCCAGGAGCATGATGTTTACAAACATTTGAGTTAGAGATGACAGGTCAAATTTGCATGATCAAATAGGAAAGGCATTACCTATATATATATATATGTGTGTGTGTGTGTGTGTGTATAGTTATCTGTATATATAGTTGTATACAAATATATGTAGATATACACATAAACAAACCTACTTAGAATTTCAATTCAACATTCACTACATAAACATTACTGTTCATAATTGCTTTTGCACCATACATTCTAACCTGGAAATGGGAAGATATAGCAAAAAAGAAAAAAATATACATATACACAAACACACACACACATACATATATATATATATATATACACACACACACACACATACATCTACATCTACATTTATATCTACATATATGTGTGTGTGTGTGTGTGTGTATCAGAAGATAATCATGAACATTAAATATTCCCCAGTGGATCTGTTTGCCAAATATTGCCATATAAAAACCTCATAGTAATTTAGTATTCTAAGTCCATTTGGGGGCACCTTTGGCCTATAACACTTTAAAGATGGCTGCACTTCAACATACTGTAATTAATGACTTAAAGATTTATAGTTAGAATGAGAATATCTTTTTTGAAGTTGAAATGTAGGAAGATGTTGAAAATATATGGACTTTTAAGTTTTTGAAATCCAGATTTTTTTTCCTCCCCATTAATTTTTAGGTTTCATTCCAGAGTAGGATTAAGAAATGCTGAAAAATCTTTATTGTCTGAAGAGAAGAGACAGAGAAAATAGAAACCATAAAGTATAATGTTTATATATTTGCTACTTTTAAATGAAAATGAAAATAAAAAGAATTTAGCAAGAAAAAGTTAGTTTTATAAACTAAAAGTTTGATTATAGAAATTCTAACAAAGCTATTTCTTGCAACTAAAATGAATGAAATAATATGATCTCATCTAGATAGAAGTATTTACATTATGTTTGCAATATTTAATAAAAGACAAGAAACAGTCACGATTAAGTACTTGCTAAAGAGAAGAGGAGATGTAACAGATATAGTCCAGTTACTGCATGTGCCATAGAATTTAAAACATTTAATTTCCTGATATTTTGGGTGCAAGGATGATGCATTAAAAATAATAAGTTATAAAGACTATTGCTTCTCAGGCAGGAACTTTCCATGCAGATAATTTTAATTTGTTTATTTTTTGTTTCTTGTTTAATAGAGAACTCTTTCCTACTGTTCATTCTTGATTTTTTTTTAGCTATGGAAATGAGCTTTCTCCTGAGCAGTTTACTCCATTCTATTAAGAGATGACCAATAGACCTCTTTTACTATTTTAGAAAAAAAAAAGATTATGTAGGTCTCATCTCAGATGATGACTTGACTTGATATGATTCCTGATGACCTAATTTTTAAGATTATTGTTTTGTGAGCATTTGTGCCAAGGCTAATTCATTTTTAGTATTCTCATAATCTAAGGCTTTATGCTGTAGTCTAATTATCTTATAAATAAATGCAGCACTGATTGCTCCAAAATATTTATTCAATTTATATATTCAGTTGTCAGTCAATAAGCATTTATAAAACATTTATTTATTATGTGCCAGGCACTCTGGTAACCACCAGGATAAAATGAAAGGCAACACACACATACACACACACACACACACCCCAAAAACAAAAATAAAAAAAAAATAAAACATCATCCTTGACTTTAAAGAAGCCACATTTTGTTGGAAAAGAAGAACATGAAAATAAATAGGCCCATTAAGATAGATAGAGATAGATGACAGATAGATAGATAGATAGATAGATAGATAGATAGATAGATAGATAGATAGATAGATAGATAGATGGATGGATAGGAGATAATATAAGGGAAGAAACTACAGGCTGGAATGAAAAGAAATGGATTTTATGTTGAGTATGGAATGAAGCTAAGGAAAGTAAGAAGTATAAGTCTGTGCACTTAGCACAGTGCTTAGCACATATTAGTTACTTAATAAATGATAACCTACTAAAAGAAAACAATTATTGGTAAAGGGGATAGCTATATTAAACAGAAATGGGAGATAATTGTCATGTAGAAGGAAGACAGCAATTATGCCATTTTAGCTGAATCACGGAGTACATTGAGGGGGATAAATGTAAGAAAATGGGAAAGGTAGGAAGAGGCAAAGTTGTGAAGAGCTTTAAATGCCAAGCTTTATAATCATTATTCTCTAGCCTCTACCATTCCTTGAAAAAGGCAATCTTGGAAGGTTTTAAAGAAACGTGAGGTCAGATTGCAGTTTTGGAGAACTATAACTCCTTTCCTTTTAAAACTGCTATTGCAAAGGGGAACAAACTTATTTTTGCTTTTTTTTTCCAAATTCATATGAACATATGGATGAAATGAAGGTAAAAAGTTCAATTCATGAGGAAGAGCAGAGACAACTGATGGCTAGGATGCCTACGGTAAAACTAACCAGTTCTAAATCCAAGCAACCTAAATCCTCCTCCATAAATCTTGTTTATCAGAGATACTTTCAAAGAAATTGAACCTGGGAAAAGTATGTCCTAGTACTTCAAGACTTAAAAGAGAAGTAACATTAGGGAAATGTAAACTAGTAAATTGAATCCACAAATATAAATTTTAGCATTTTATATATAACAATGTGCATGGTATATAAAAAGACACACTTATTTTATATGCTGAATATGTCCATCTATTGTAGATGTCCATTTGTTTAATTATGCAGGACAGTGGAGGGTTCTTTGGTTTTTAAAATGGTCTGGCTGTTTATTTGTCTTTCATAGATCAGTGAATTACTTGCAGATTTCTTGGTTCATTGAGTTAAAATAATACACATTTTAAATGTATGTAAATATTGGTCAGTGCATGTTGACATCAAAAACGCAAGTATCCATCATGACAATTGCTATTCATTTTAAGGGAAATTGTTTTTCTTCATTTATAAAAATATTACCATTGGAAAAGGAAATTAAACCAACCAAAGCATGCTGAACTAAGGACAAGCAAGTGTCACATACACATTGTAATGCTGTCCTTTTCTTTAGTGTCTAAAAAAGAAACTGACATTGAATCCCTGGTCTATAGAAAGAAACTGGAGCACAGATACAAGAAAGTACTCCTACACACTTAAAAAGAATGTCAGGGTTTTGGTCACTGGTATTTTATAACTTAAGCTACATTGATCTATCTATTTGGTTCTTTATGGCTCGTGTTCCTACATAAGACTCACTGAAATGGGCAGAACAAGCTTATAGTCTAATTTTCTTTTTTTTTTCTTTTTTTAACATAAAAAAAAATAGTCTACTTTTCTTTGATCAAAAACTTCCTTTTAATGGATATGCTTAACTCTCCACTCCTCCCAAAAAATAACCATTTAGAAGAGAGATTTCACTGATTGTGAGACAAAGTTTCACGATAATGTTTAGTGTCTGTTCACAAATATCTAGGCAAAATGATGGATTTTTTTTAATATTCTGGGACCCTAAACATCACACAAACTTTTTTTTTAATGAAAGCTGAAGGCATCAATCCATAGCTAAGCTTTTCATCTATTTACCACTTTACAAACATACTTTTTAACCTTCAACAGTGAGATTTTACATAAAAAAATTAATTTATGATGAGTAAGCAGTTGTTGACAATGGGAAATATTGATTTATGAAATGGAAAAATGTACCTATTAAAATAGAAAATCAAGCATATTTTTTCTTTATTTTTGGACTAAATGAAGAAGTAAACTACTCCAAAGAAAAGTTTATAATTTTGAGTTAAATCCTAATAGTTCAAGGAACCATGATTCGATCTATTGGGGCACTTAATCCACCATTCCAGAACATAGCAGCTTGCTCCTTTATAGAAAAGTTTTATGAAATTGTCCCTCTAGATTAGTCTTCTGGGGAAAGCCAAGATGGTGGAGGAAAGGCAGTAAGCTCTCCAAACTCACCACAGGATCGATACAAAAAAACTCCAAATAATATCATAGGACAATTCCTGGAGCAGCAAAACCCACAAAAGAATGGGCTAAGATCATTTTACAACCAAAGATGGCTTGGAAGGTCAGAAGGAGGGGGTCTACTTTGCTGAGGCAGGAGTCCATCCTAACCTCATAGTCAAACTGACACAGATCCAGTCCCAGGCAGGCAAAGGCTGGGAAAGAGACCCCCAGAGCCTCTGAATCATCTACAGCACCAGTATCATCTAGAACTAAGCCCATGGTCTAGTGAGATGACTGAGCAGTCGACAGGGGGGAGATTACAGGAGTCTCTTCTGGTGCTGATAGAGAACTTGGGTTTTTTACCCCTGCTGGGAACCAGGAAGTAAACTTGAGTAGCAGTGGCTCAGGTGGTTTAGTGGCATAGGCTTGTTGGAGCTAAAGACCACAGCATACAAAGTTTTGCTGTCTGGTTAATTAGCAAGTTGGCCAGAGGTTATCTACTGACCAGGGAAAAGGATAGGCAAGTGAAGAACCTGCCCCTCACTAAATCAGACCACCAGGGACCCCTGAAACTTGAGACAATGCATCCTGGAAATAATGCCCACCTTTACGGATCTAAAAGTCAAGTAAAAGAAAGGCAAGATGAGTAGACAAAGAAAGGAGAGGAACATAGAAAGTTTCTTTAGTGACAAGGAAGATCAAGGTGCACTCTCAGAATAGGATAGCAACATCAGGGTTCCTACATCCAAAGCTTCAAAGAAGAATATGAATTGGTCTCAGGCCAAAGAGGCACTCAAGAAGAACTTTGAAGATGAAGGCAGAGATGGAGGGGAAAAAATGGAAAGAGAAATGAGGGTGATGCAGGAAAGACATGATAAAAAAAAGTCAACAGCTTGAAAAGCCAGATAGAAAAGCTCTCTGATAAAAATTATTGTCTAAGAATTAGGATTGAACACATGGAAGCTAGTGACTTTATGAAAAACCAAGACACGATAAAGCAAATCCAAATGAATAAAAAAAAAGAGGGCAATGTGAAATATCTTCTTGGAAAAAACTGCTGACCTGTAAAATAGATCTACAAGAGATCATTTGAAAATTATTAGACTACCCAAAAATTAGACATCACCTTCCAAGAAATTTTCAGGGAAAATTGCCCTGATAGTTAAGAAAAGGAGCTCAGAACTTTCATGATTCATTAAGGCTCACCATGAATTTTAGAATAGTTTTGGAACTAAGAAGCTAAGAATCAATTAGGATTACCTTTAACCCACTTGAGAAAATATTGCTTGTACTATCATTACTTTCAAAAAGGAGGGTCATCTCCATGCCAAGATGAGGAATCAGTTTGTTGTTTTAGTGGAGGACTGTCTTAAACACATAGAATGATAAATTAGTTGTGTCTACTTTTTTGAAAGTTAGAGGGTGGGCTGGGAATATGTAGTTTAGATATGTTTTCTGCTATTCAAGATATTAATTTGAAGTAAATGTCTTCATAAAAAATACAACCATGCATGCTGAAAGCAAAACATGGAGATTCAGAGAGGTCTGTTTATATAAAATTCTATTTACCTGGAATATTCACACTTGTAATAATTTTCTATACTTATGTTTTATGTATAAGTGATTAAAACAATAATTCAGCTGATATCAAAGTTGTATTCTAAAAAAGTCTGAAGCAGTAAATGTTTCATAGAATCTTCCATTTAATAAAATAATTATAGTAATAGCAATCATAGCTACCAACTACATAGTGATTTAAGGTTTGCAAAGCACATTGTATATTATATTACTTCATTCTAGCCTCATATAAAATTGTGGAAATTAGATGGTATTGCTAGCCACATTGTACAGATTAGCAAATTGAAGCTATAAAAAATAAGAAACTTACCTGGGCATTATAGTGTGTAAATGTCTGAGGTAGAATTCAAGCTTAGGTCTTCTTCACCTATCATTTTGTCCACTATGCCAGTTGCCTCTCTACTAACTTTTCTTCTAGAACTGGCAGCATCCTCAGAAACAAATTGGTCCAGCTCCCCTTGTTTTATAGAAGAGGGAACTAAGGTTCAGGGGAATTAAGGCCCAAGGGAAGATACTCCTGGCCAGTGTGCTTTAGATCTTCTAGAACTGAAGCCTGTCCTGGCCCTTATTTGAAAGAGGAAGATTTGTAAATGACTTGATAAGTACATGGGAATCATCAGGATACCCAGATGAAGAAGGAATTTTAGTTCTAGTGAATATGAAGCAAATGACAGTGGCTTATTTTGGATGGTGCTCAGAATTCTCTAAATTTTCCCCACCCATTGTATTCCTGAAAACTTGATCAAGCAGGCTAGACTGGATTTTCTTAAGGCAGATGGCCTTCCCCTTTCAGCCTATATAGGTCACTATCTGATCTAAGGGTTCTATGATAGTAACTTCATCAACTCTGGTCAACATTATGCCATAAATTTAGTGGTGTACATCAATTCCTAGCACACTATGTGCACCTATGAGCTATGTGATACCTTCTTTGTTATTCACATTGGCAGCGATATTTGATTCCATGTTAGTGACTATTAGGTTTTAGTCCCAATAGGAGAGATACCTTCACTTGAGTGGCCACAATCTCCATAAGCAAATATTCAGCTTTCATTTTGGTTTCATTGCACAGTCCATAAAAGCCAAGATCTTTGTCTCTAGTTGCTGAATGTATTGGGCTAGTTCTTTTTCTGTCTTATGCTAGCATTCACAATTTTCCAGGCTGTTCAACAACTATCCCATGCCGGAGTATGCATTTTCTTTAATATCCTGAGGAGCCTTCACTGGCATCCACTCAGGTAACAATTCAGAATGAATTAAAGCCTCTTTCCTTTTCCACAGAGAGGACTCCCCACACATGATCAGAAGAGTTCTTGCTATTAGAGAGTGGTATCCAGCCATCTAATTACCCTCTAAATCTTCAGTGCCCTGACCCAATTCAGATACTCTGTGAGCCAAGAGGCCATCTCATCTTTTTCTAAAGACCAATTTGGCATAATTTTGTATCCAGACTGATACCAGCAACCTGTTTGTTCAGAATCAATTTGGGAATTAAATGAGGCAACTGGAAGTTTTTGAACTCTTAAAAAAGATGGTCTTATTTTTTGCCTAACAAAACTAGGATATGCAAAAAAAAAAAAAAAAGGATATGGATGATATACTTAACTTCTATGGATACATCCCTCTCATTTCCATATGTACATACATCTAGTCAAGCAGTACAGGCTATGTTGCCTAAAAGTCTTCAAACATCTATCAGTTTTTTTAAAAAGTGCCAAATCCATGTGAGTGAACATTTTTATATCACTTTCTGTTCAACAAGCTGTGTCAAAAGAGTCAGGGGTCAATTAGACCTTAGGGATATATTTGTTGTCTTTAAAAGAAACTAATCCCTTTGGGTTGAAATGATGAACCTTGGTCCTACAACAGGGGGTAACCTCACATTTTTAACAGTGGGACACTGTCCAAATATCCAAAACTTTATTTTCACTTTGGTTTTGTACCAACACCAAGAGTTTGTATAATCATTGGTTCTGACTTACTATATTTTTCTTATGTCTCTAGTACATCACATCTCATTGAGATGTCCATAAGATGTTAAAAAATTAATTAATATGTGTGAGTTGTTTTTGTTTTGTTTCTAATGCCACACCATCTGATTTTTCAACGTATGAATACAGGCTGTTTTATAATCAAAGAGCCTCATACTTATGGTAGTGTGTAGTATACTTTGTTTCCTTTTTTTAACTTTAAAACTCATGTCTTCAATACAATTGTAATTAAATTACTTATGCCACAGAAAAATGGATATTAAAGAGGCTAAAAGAAATGCACTAGTTCCATTCATTGTGTGTATTCATAAATAATAAAATATAGGATCAAGATCATAGATACAGAGCTGAATAGCATCTCATATTTTTCTTCTAGTCCAAACCCTTCATTTTACACAAGGAACTAAGATCCAAGATGATTAGAGAGTTGCCCCCAAACAAACAACAAATTAATGTAAGGTATAGGATTATGAACCTGGGTCCTTCCACTGTACTGCTCTAGAAAGCTTTTGCTTTTTTTTCTTTAGACATTTCTAATACATGTGGACTAATACCCTTTTCCTCACTGGCAGTGCTATGGGTCTTTGGGTATGGGGGAAGTTCCTGGCTTCACCTGGGTAAATAGGACAGGTTAAGACAATTTTTCTAGGTAGGATCATAACCCACTTATGTGACTGGCCCCTTGGGAAAGTGGCTATTTGGATTTTACATCAGTTGTGGGATTCCTTGAACAAGAACTGGCAGTTCAAGTTTCCAAGCTTCCCAGGGTATTTTTCCCTTTTTTGGGGGGTGGTGGTGGTATTTTTGAGTCTTGGGACTTCTGGGAGGATTGAAGGAATATACTAGTTTCCCTATATTGCTAAAGAAGTACTGGATTACTCAAGTATACCTGTGCTATTCCCACCAAACTATGACTGTAAGTAAAGGCCCAAAGCCCCTTTTCTTGACTGTGGGTAGTTTAATATTAACTAGTCTACAATTCCTCGGGTGTCCTTTCTCCCCACAACTAGTTTCAGAAAATGTTGCACCATGCCCTTAGGGTCCACAGAGGGATACCTAATTTAACCTGGGAATTCAGGGAATTGCTTGCATAATACTCCCTGACTAAACATTATTTTATCAGTATCATTGCCTCAAAACAGTTTGCTTCCTATACTATCTTGTGATGACCTTCTATTTTCCTTGTACTGAACTTTGTCTCTGAAGCTACTCGAATCTTTGTTAAAATTTATTCAACTGGGGACAGCTAGATGATGCAGTGAATAAAGCACCGTCCCTGGATTCAGGAGGACCTGAGTTCAAATCTGGCCTCAGACACTTGACACTTACTAGCTGTGTGACCCTGGGCAAGTCACTTAATCCTCATTTCCCCACCAAAAATAAAATAAAATAAAATAAAATTTAAATTAAAGTTGAAAAAATTCTGCAACTTATAGTCAGTAGTCAAGTTGGGAGAGTAAAAAGATGTGCCTGAAATTTATGAAAGTAGCAGCAAATTTATCCATAAAGAGTACCTGAATAGAAACTGACACCTTTGTAACTCCATGGTCTATGTTCATAGAGTTTGGGGGCTGCCAGCTTTTGATACTTGCATTCTGGTGAATAAGGAACATCACATTAGGTGGCAATAGAATGATTCTCTCTTTTTAGCCAAACATAAAATCACCTGCAGCACAGATTCTGGAAGGACAGCAGAATGCTTTTTTGTTTCATAGCCCTAAAAAAGACAAGTTTAGAATCCTTCCAAACTTGAAGGAGAACAAACAAACAAACAAACAACAAAAACCAATGTATCTCAGTACAGTGAATATCAATATACTCATGTATCAGTAAAACACTAGGCATTATTGAAATAGGAAGGAAGAAATTTCTGAAAGAGCTCACACATTAAAACATGCTCTAATTTCTGAATAAGAACTTTTAAGGGTGACAAAAAAAAAGGAGAAAGGGGGATGCTTTAAAATGAACTTAAGGTTCTTGCAAAGTGGAGATTCAAATGGAAAGATCTTCCTAGAACAATAAGGAATAAATTAATGATCATAACCACTATATCCAACTTTTACTCACAAGACATTTAGCTGTTTCATCAGCTCCCTCTTATCTGCCTCTACCTGCCTGCACCAGTCAGCTTAACTGTCCGTCTGAAGAGAGGGCATTGGTGTCATGACAGAAAATGTGAAATGAAAGTGTAAAACTGATTCAGTAGTGTTGAAAATCCCCCTCTAGTGAGGGTAGAAACTGAAATGTGATATAATGTAGATATTGCCCAGCACTGCAATTATTATGTTTAAGTATCTAAGAGTATTAATTTTAGGTAACCTCTTTTCACAATCAGCGTTTGTATCAATATTATTTCTCCCTATGAATAGAGTGTATTGCAATTTAAACATTATTTAAAGACAATTCAAAGTTTATGGTAGAAATGTGTTCTTGAAAATAATAATAATAGTAATAATAATAATAAACATTACTATTATTTTGATGCCATAATGGATTTTGATTAGAGAAGAGTTTTTCTCTAACATTTCACTCTCCATATGTGTCCTAAATTTTAGATTATTATTATTTTTTCAGGGCAATGAGGGTTAAGTGACCTGCTCAGGGTCACACAGCTAGTAAGTGTCAAATGACTGAGGCCGGATTTGAACTCAGGTCCTCCTGAATCCAGGGCTGATGTTTTATCCACTGCGCCCCCTAGCTGCCACAGATTCTTATTTTTGAATGAACCAATTCGTAGAAACTAATCATCTGTTGCAAACAGTAATTGCAAATTTAAATCACCTCCTAAAAGTTTTGAGCTTGATAACACATATGCTTTGAAATTTTTGCTAAGCCTGGAATAGAAATAAATAACTAGCTACTGTTGATCTCATATCTGCTTATCTATAAACTATTATATATGAAGATAATTATTTGTTTCATTTAGATAAAGTATAACCCATATAGGTTCTTAGATATCTTTATCCCAACTCCCTCTTGCACTCATTGGTACCATCCACAAGACCTTAGCTAGTTTCATCTGCAACTCAAAGTTGTAGAGGTAGTGATGAGAGGTCCAAAGTGATTGTCTAATGCCATCAGGTTAAGGCCCATCTAATATATTTTCCCCCAAATATTTGAGAATAATTTAGCACACCCCCTTTCAACAAATTTTTGGAAAGGAATTATTTAATAAGGAGGTATGATTCAAAAGTTGGTATAAAACTTCTCTTCTCCTGCCAGAAGGTTTTTGGCATAATCTCCCAAAAGCACATGCAGAAGTCAGGGTAAAGTGGGCAGAAAATGAGAAACCAGATATGACAAAGCATAAATTCACAGCTTCTGGTATTTGTGGTCCCTTTCTTTCATTTATAGTGTGCTTAAATCTCTTTGCGGGGCTCCTTTGTAGAGTCATGAATTCAGTTAGTCCATACTTCCCAAAGATGTTTACAGCGGTACCAGATGATCCAAGGTGGCTGCTTGGGACCATGATGGGAAAACTGAAAGTTCTGCATCCCCAAGGTGAAGAGATTGGTATTTCCAGGGAAAGACACCTGGCCCAGGAAAAATTCTAAATCCTCTTCTTTCACCATCTCCCCTCTGAAAGACGGTTATTCAACTTGATATACTGGAAAGATGCCTGTTCTATTCTCTGGAAAAGTGTCCCCATTGCAGCCAAGTTGATGCTTTTATACAAGATCCAGAATGAAGAAACCCTCTAATAGAATGGAAGCTATCTCTTTTGGAAAGTGATCAATGGATTGTTTCAGTTTCCATTATACCTTCTAAATATAAGACATTAGGAAAGTTTCCCTTGATAATTGCAATATGAAGTCTTGGCTCTTTGTTTTGATCATTCCTTTCAGGTAATAAAATTATTTCACTTTGATATGTTTTCCAAATCAGTCTAATGTGATATTTAACATTATTCTATGTTTTTTAAAATTTCTTTGATTTTGTTTTATTGTTCCTTGATGTCTTACAGAGTCATGAACTTCTACTTCCCAATTGTTATCGTTTTAGGAATTATTTTATTTTTCAAAATACCTCTTTTTCTATTTGGCATATTCTGTTTTTAAGAAGTTCTTTCAGGGGCAGCGAGGTGGCACAGTGGATAAAGAAATCACCTTGGATTCAGAAGTACCTGAGTTCCAATCCAACCTCAGACACTTGACACACTTACTAGCTGTGTGACCCTGGGCAAGTCACTTAACCCTCATTGCCCTGCAAAACAAATAAACAAAAGCAGAAGTTCTTTCCTTCAGTGGTTCCCCCCACCCTTATTTTACCCTTTAGACCAATTCTGTTTTTAAGGGTTTTTTTTTCTTTCACCATTCTCATTTCTCTCCCTAATTTTTTTTCTACAATTCTCATCTCTTTCTTTTAATTCTTCCAGGAAATTTTGTTGGGTTGGGCTTAGGTTTAATTAACACTTTTCTTTGAAACTTTGCTTGTGGTTATTTTCATAATGTCTTTTTATAATTTTATGTTTTTCTCTTCCCTGCCATCATAGTAGCAATTTATGGTCAATTAATTTTTGTTGTTATTGTTATTTGCTCATTTTCCATCATATTTATTGATTTTCCACTTTGTGTTAAGGTGGACCTCTACCCAGTTTGGGGGAGGGACACTATCCCAAGTTTCAGGCTTTCTCATGTTGTTGTTTCCCCAGCTAGTTCTGGGAATATGAAAGATTTTGGTGCTGCTGATGTTATATGATCTAGGGAAGGGTATGGTTAATGTTCTCTTATCAGTATTCTGACCCTTAGCCAGGAGAGGCCCATCTTTCCCTGAGGCTACAAGTTCTAGCACTCTTCTTGGCCCTGGAACTGTGACCAGGTCACTTGCTATCATATAGCCACATATGCTAATGCTCCTCTCTACCTTGGATCTATTTATGAGCAGGGCCCCTGCTCCCTTGTGAGAGATCACAATCACTTCTCTCTACCCTTGAACTGTGACCCAGAATTATTTATGGACAATATAGTTCCTAACTAATTTCTGGTGCACCAAGTGCCAGCAAAGGTCCCCTGTGGTCTCTTCTTTGCAAATTGTCGGATTCCCTTAGATTTGGCCGGAGAGCTCCTGTAGCTGCTGGTGCTGCTGTTACAGCTACCTCCAAGACCCCACTCTCAACATAGTTGGGCTCCATCCTGGAGTTACAGACATCTACTAATTACCTTCTAATTTGTCTTAGGCTAGAAAAATATCTCATTTTGTACTTTTATTGCTTCTGCCACTTCAAAATCTTATTTAAGAATTATTTTAAAGATGTTTGGAGGAGAATTTGGGGAGAGTTCAGTTGAATTGCTGCCTGTACTTTGCCATCTTGGCTCCACCTCCAAATTTGATATTGAAGCATGTTCCCTGTCCCTACTCTAACAATTTTATCTTTGACAAATATAAGGTGAACTGAAATATACAACCAGTCCACAGAACTATTCCATTGTTTTATGTCCAAGAATTGTGCAGCTATAGTCAATGTATATCTTATAGATAGGAGAAAATATCCTTCTCTTTTATTTCAAATGTCAGTCAGACTTATTTTGTCAAATAGAACTCTGCTATTTTTGTTTATCTCATTTTTTGAATCATCAATATTTAGGTTGTCTTTTCAGAAAGTTCACATTCACAGTGTTTTGTGATTGGTTTCACTACCAATGAATCAAAGTAAACAGTTTCTGGATATAATATCATGGCTTATTCATTACGATTCAATTCTGGCTGCTTATAGGCACTTGAATGCTCCATGTTGTATATCACTTTTATTTTTACAGGCATAACATTTAAGAAGATTTTTTTATAATGATCAATGTCTAATTTTGTCTAATACCCTTTGTTTATTAATCACAGTTCTGAATTTGTGTATGCTTAGGACAGGGAATCAATTTGAATTGTCAAGGTATGAATTTGATTCTCTTTCCCTCATCTATACCTACTGAGCAACATGGGACAGCAGAAAATTCAGCATGTCATTTTAGATGCCTAATTTGTCTACACATATTATTTTGGCGTTCTAAATAATATAGCAAATGAGTTTTTGCCCTTTAAACCATTCCTAGTTTAGTTTCAGAATTAACTAGGAAAGTGAGATTACACAAGGTTTTCTTTAAAATAACATATTTAAGCTCACTATACTTAAATATTTTAAGGTACTATTACATCAATTTGGGCATGTTTCCTATACAGGAATATTTAAATTTCTATACATGTTGGTACTCTGTTTTTTGGAGACTGTTGTATCAAAAAATAAAAGGAAGAAAAGAGAAAAACATAAGAAAACAGAAAAAAATGAATAAACTAATAGCCAACTTTCTGGACATCATCATCCTATCCATTACCTTGTCAAATCTTGCCATTTCTTCCATGATAACATTTCTCAAGGCCATCCTGTTCTGTCTACCTATATAGTCATGAACCTATTTCAGTTCACCATCATCTTTCACATGAATAATTATAATAGCTCTTGCCTTAAGTCTTTCCCTACTCCAATCTTTCCTCTACAAAGCTGTCAAATCAATTTTCTAAAGCACTGATATGATCATGTAACTTCCCTTCTCAATAAACACCAGTGACTCCCTAATGCCACCAGGATTAAATATAAACTCTTTAACATTTAAAGCCCTTAACCACCATATTAAAGAAGGATACAAATAAGAAACTATAAGATTAATGCACATTAATAAAACCCTTGTTTTTTCCCTGAGTCTCAGCAAAGAAATTTTGCCAAAGAATCTGAATAAAATAATGTAATGAGAATTGTCTGGGCATGTTCAAATTGCCTAAAATGGAAGTTTCCTGTGTCCTTTGCCCTGTGGGTCAAGGTAGCCTCCTCTGATTAACTTATATAGATGGAAAGGGTGTCTCTTTCAAACTTACAAAACTGAGATAGTCTTTCTTTTTCTATCTTGTACTTTTATTCCTGTGACTTTCACAATTTTCCCCTGCCAATGGCACAGAAGCTATGAACTAAACTGAAAGGAGGCATGCCCCCCTTTACCTCCTTTCTGAGAAATATGATTTGGAGGTGTGATTCCTTTTCTGACTTTGTCATTTGCCCTTCCAGATTTTAGGTGCCAGGAGCAATGATATTCAAAGGACCCAGGAGTTATAGCCATAATGATCTTGGGTCCAGTTAGAATAAAGTAAACAAAGGGACTAAAATGCCCTGTACCTTTGACCCAAGGATTATTTTAGCTATAAAAATAACCAGTGACAACCAGGTCATTTGTGCAAAGAAAAACTCCATAGATATGCATTTGTGTGTGTGTGTGTGTGTGTGTGTGTTCCCTATTACCAAGTTAAACTGCCCTTATTATTACTAATATATGGAATAATAATAATAATAATAATTATTATTATTATTGTTTAAACCTTTTGCCTAGAATGTATACCCTTTTTATGACTACCTCTTAGAATTGCTGCTCTTCATCCCACTTCAGCTTGGGTACAAAATTTTACGACATTTTTCTTCTATTTGTTAGTATCTTTCCCCTAAAATCACCTTGTATGTAATTTATAGATACTTTATCTCCTTTGATAAAATGTGACTTTAAAATTGGGGTTATTTAACTTCCAATTTGTATCTCTAGGGCCTAGTAGAACACCTAACACAGAGCAGATGCTTAGTAAATGCATTTTTTTAATTAACTGACATAGAGAAAGTTGATCATTGGATGACTCATAATCAATATGTACTTAGAGATCTGAATTCAGTATTTTTCTTGGTTGATACATACACAATCTAATAGTAAATCCCAATTTGAAATATCTTTGAGTTCTTAGGAGAACCCTGTTAGAGCTGGTGCTTATTTGGTGTAGCCTTTGTGAACAAAGCATCAACACCCCAGAATGATGGGGCATCAGTATAGAGCACCAGTAAATTATGTCTGTAGTAAAAATTCACAGGGGAGCCATCTTCTCCAATAATTATACTTAGGATGTTTTCCACAGAATGTTTCAAAGCCTGCTGTACCATCTGACTTTGTGACTCACTGAATATTGAATTTCATTAAAAAAAAAACAAACTGGTCTCTATGTTTCAAGTATTAAATACATGAATTATAATGATACCTTGAATTAATCTCTGTGATAAACAAAAGTACATTAACACGGAGTGTTTATGATGGGCAAGCATAGTCTGATGGCCATCTCTGTCACTGCATGAAATGCCCACATGGATGAATACAGAAATCTAAGTATCTGAACATCTCTCTATTGGTGGTGATGTGTACTATTCTGATTTTCCACTGGGTTTCCAAAGCCCCCCAAATATGTGTGTTTATGTTTTATTACTTTGTTATTTTACCAAAGCTAAGAATCAAAGGGCATATAAAGTTCATTTCATGCCAGTGGTTCACTGGACATCTATTTCCTTGTCACTGTTATTATGTCAGCGATCTTGTGTGGGTGGTAAGTATGGCTATGGGAACCATACTTTTTACCCATTTTAATCAAAATGGCTGCAAAGAAGAAATCAAGAAGAACAAGATTAAAGAGGCTGTCTACTAAGTGCAGCTCAGGGCCATCAAAAGGAAAAAAAAAAGCATATTAAAAGGGAACCACTCATATTCAATACTGATTGCCCTAACTTCAATTTAGCCAAGAAAACAAAGCATCTAAAAGACTAACCAACCAAAATGATAGAAAGTATAAGGGTGTAAGCTGCTACCTGAGTTACTGTCATTAAAAAATGATTTTTTAAATATATCTGATGTATTACTTTATTCACAGTGTAGGTAACAGATAGGCTGCAAGGATTGAAAACATATAACACTAGCATTTTAATATATCTCATGTGGACGGACATTAATGCAATGTCTCACAAATTAAGAATTGGCTCTTAGAATTATATATTCATGTTAGATCAGTAGATCAAAGATCTGTGCAAATTGTGATATTCTAAGTGTAGGAACCATCTTCTACCACATATCATAATCCACCTATAACTTAATGGAGAGCATAAACATCCTTTGTGATTTTAACTCAGCTGTACCTCATGTGGTGTTCAACAGTTTCTTAACTATTAATCTTTATAATTGATGATCAATTATCAATGTGTTCATTTAAAATAAATCTAATGGCTACTCTAACCATACTGGTAGGAAATGGCTTGCTGTTCCAGGCATTGCAAATGCAAAAACTTCCCATTCTAACCTTTGGATTCTTCAAACCCAACATTTTTTAACACAGTGAATCCCATGTTAGGAAATATCATCTCTATTATTCTTTTCATCTAGGTTTTCTGAAGTGAAGTAAAGCATTTTTTATGATATGGTAAATATTTTAATATGTTGATGCAAGATTTTATTAAATGGTACCTTGGTGTACCGGGAGGGTTACTGGTCTTCTTTTGAAATAATTTATATGTTTTCAGAAGCTTATGAAATAATTCCTTAACGAAGCCATTGATTTGGAATTTTCTGAAGAACCTTGGTTATCATTTTCCTTAATATGGAGTCAGTATGCTAGAGTGGAATGAGCCCTAGATTTGGAGTCAAAGAACTATATTCAAATCCATTTTAAAAAACATTTTATCATATTTGATCATGGCTAAGTAACAACTTCCCTATAGGGAAGGCATTGTATTCTAGTTCTAAATTTCTGATCTAATGATTTTAGCATAATGGATTATAAAGGAATTCCATTTTCTTTCATAAATATTTAATTTTTGGAGTGTCAAATACTCTACAAATAATTGACTGATTTCAACTATCAAAACTGTAATAATATAGATAAATGACATGAATCAAATTTAATTCCTCAGCTCTTTCAGTAAGAAGAAAGGAACTGCCTTGCATGTGGTTCAAAAGGTTTTGGTTATGCTGAGCAGTCCAGTTCTGTGTCAAGTCAAAATTGTAAATTAAATCTAAGTTTATCTTTGAGACCTACCCTTACCCTTTTTGTATTCTCAACCTATCTTGACACTTATGTATCTTTCCTTATTTTTCAAGTCCTCCTTGTTAGCTAAAAAGATTTAAGTTGTTCTTTTGTCAAGCTTATTTATTTTTCAATAGGGTATCCCCTAATATAAAAAATACATTTGGAAATCAGTAGGATTAATCTTTACAGTCAAAAATTGGAAAACACCTTTCTAAATATAAAAAAGATGTCCATATATGTGTAAGGCATTTTTTTCCCTAGAATTCAGAAATCACACTGGTAGGATAAATGTAAAATGGCCAAAAATCCCAGAGATACCTAACAAGTTCACAACTGGATTTCATCAATCAACATAGTGAAATGTTCTTCAGAGATAGTTTGTGTTAAGGCATATTGGGCACTTGATGGATTGCATTTTTATTATTTACAATAATTAAAGTTATGAACAAAGATTTCAAGAAAACACATACCTATAACCTAAGAATTGTGCAAGTCATTTGGGTGGGGGGAAAATGTGGTTTATGTAATCAAGATGAAAATTTAGAACATGGCTTCTTAACCTGGGGCCTGGGTTGATGAAGCCAATTAAATACTACCCTGAAAAGAACCATTCATTTGTTTTGTTTTTTCCCACCATGTGATATTATATATTATATATCCCATGGTGGGAAAAAACAAAACAAAATCCCAATACTCCCCAGTCTCCAAATCCTCTATTTCTTTCAATTCAGTTCTTTCCATTTATAGTTTATATTTAGAGGCAGTGACTATTACCTCCAGTTACAGGGTATTTGAGTATCCACAATGCTAAAAGTATAAATCTTGAGCCCTTACTAGTCTTCTCACCCTTAATATTGTCATTAAATATAGTAAACTCATTCAGAAATAAATTACTGAGAGCATCACAAAAATAGTTGTTCTAAGGTATTCACCTCACAGGCCTAGGATAAACTATCCCAGAGAACACCATAGTGTCATTGATAGGAAATGACAAAGATATGGAGTACACTGGTGGTCAGGAACAAACATGTAACTAGAAAAAACATTCCTCTATTAACTTAGGTCTCCAAAGCATTTCCCTTCCTGTTGTAATCATACTTGCTGCTCTACCTAAAGAATAATGGCATGTAATGATAATAGCAATAACAATAACAATAACAATAACATTCATTAAGGACGTAATGTATCCAAGGAACTGTGTGAAGCATTTTATAAATATTATCTTATGTAAGCATAACAACAACCCTTGGAGGTAGATGCTATTATCATCCCTATTTTGCATATAGGGAAAATGAGACAGAAGTTATCCAACTTGCCCATGGTCACCCAGGTAATAAATGTCTGAGACTGTGTCTGAAATCATGTCCTCTTGACTGAACTCTTCACATTCTTAAAGAGTATAAAGTATTGCATGGTAATATACAGACCTTCTATTACTCTCTTTCATGTTTTGCCACTAAAATATTTCCCATTATATCAAATTCCTTTTCTGTAAAATCTCTTGCTTTGCTTCTCTTTCTACCTGATTTTTGAAAGTCATGTATCACAGCATTTTTTACCTTAATTTTTCATTATAACCCATTACCTTTTTTTTTTAATAATATTTTACTTTATGCTGTCATTTGTTATACAGCATGTCAGCTGGAGTGGACTTCAAAGATTATTCAGTCCATTTCCTCCCAGAGCAGGAAATCCTTCTCTTATATCCTTAATAAATGGTCACCTTTGTCCAAGACTACCAATGAAGGGAAGTCACTTCTACAAGAAGCCCATTCATTTCACTCTGTGGTATTTCAAAGTGATAGGAACTTTTTTCCTTTTTCAGCTGAAATATACACTTCTTCACTTTCTACTTATTGCTCCTAACTCTAGCAGTCAACTAACACAAGTCTAATATCTAATCTATGTGACACTATATTAAATTTATGAAAATGGTGATCATCACCCATAAATTGTTTACATTCCTACATGGGAATCCTTCTAACTCATAAAAACTTTCTCAGTATTAGGGCAACTGAAAGGAATACACTTAAAGGAAACAAGTCTGAACATATTATGAAGGGATGATAACTGTAAAGCATTTATTTTTTGTTTATCCTTGTTTGTGGTGGGGCAGGCAGGGTGGGGTGGTTTATGTCTGGGGCCAGATTTGGGCTCAGGGTCTCTTGGGTCTAGGGCTTATGCTTTGTCCACTGTGCCACCTAGTTAAGGAATAAAAGGAATCCACTGGAAGAAAGGGAAAGGGAGAGGAGGACTGGGAAAAAGTAGCTCACATAAAAGAAACAAGAAAAAGCTTATGGAGGGGAGGAGAAAAGGGGGAAGGAATGGGGGAGTGAGTGAACCTTACTATTATCAGAATTGGCTCAAAGAGGAAATAGCATACATCCTCAAGTGGGTATAGTAATATATTTTGCCCTGAGGGAAAGTGAGAGGGGAAGAAAATAAGGAGGGGGGGGGGAGGGAGAGGGGAAGGAAGGAAGAGCAGATTGGGGAAGGGACCAGTAGAAAGCAAAACACTTTCAAGGAAGGTGAAGATATTCTGCATAATTGCATATGTATGCCTTAAATTGAATTGCTTGATTTCATAGGGAGGGTTGAGGAGGGAGGGAGGAAGAAAATTTGGAACACAGAAATAGCTCAAAGACCTTAATCTCAATCTAGTGGTTTTAAGGAGGGAATAACATACACACCCAATTGGGAGGAGCAATCTATCTAACCCTACAGGAAAGTAGGAGGGGAAGAGTATAAGGAGGGAAGGGTAAAAGAAGGAAGGGCAGAGCAAGGGAGGGAGAAGTCAGAAGTAAAACACTTTTGAGGAGCAATAGGTAAAAGAACATAGAAAATAGAGTAAATATCATGGGAAGGGAATGGTTATGATGACTGATTGTATTGGCAAAATGTATGGCACCTACTTTGCTGGGTTATTGTGAAGAAAATTCTTTGCCAAGTTTAAAGTACTATTAAGGATATGATGAACAGGATGCTATCAGAAAAACCCGAAAGACCTACAGGAACTAAATCAGAGTGAAATGTACTTATACAAAAGAACAGCAGTAGTGTAAAATGATCTGCTGGGAAGGATGTAGATATTTTCAGCAATGCAATGATCCAATGTAACTCTGAAGGACATATAAAAATTTTAATCCATTTAGGGAGAAAGAACTGATGGCATCTGAAAACAGATTGAAGCATAATTCTTTTTTTGTTAGTTCTTTAATCTGAAGTTGTGTTTTTGTCTGTTTTCTCACACAACCTGGCTAATGTGGAGATGTTTTCCATGACTCCTCATGTATAACTTATATTGAAATGCTTGAGTTCTTTGGGGTGGGGTTGGGAAGGGAGGGAAAAAGAGAGGTTGGAATACAAAGTTTTAGAAATGTATGTGTAGGGGCAGCTAGGTGGCACAGTGGATAGAGCACTGGTCTTGGATTCAGGAGGACCTGAGTTCTAATCCAGCCTCAGACACTTTACACACTTACTAGCTGTGTGACCTTGAGCAAGTCACTTAACCCCAATTGCCTCATCCTCCCCCCCCAAAAAAAACAGCATATGTGTCATTTTTTTTTCTCCAGAGAGCCAACAAGTTATTAAATATTTATCAACACATAGCTACGGAGGGGGGTGGGGGGGAGAAAGAAAGAAAAAAACAAACAAGCAAACAAAGGAATGAATGAATGGTTAGACAGATTAATAGATAAATAAATTTGTCATTAACAGGTATTACAAGTTATATATTCAATCCATAGTTTCCTACTTTACAAAGTGGAAAAGATATTTCTGAAATCATTGTACTACCTTCAGAAATTCCTAATAATGTTAATAAAATTGATTATTTTACATGTTAAATGCAATAAAATGGTGAATTTGCTATCTCTATGTGAATTTTCAACTGGAGTCATCTAGGTTAGATAATTTACCAATCTGGGTTTACCATAATATAATCCTTACTTGGAATGTTGGAATAGAAAGGAAGACATTTAACAAATTGCATATTATTAATAAAAATAAAATAAATTTAAATAGCTATTGATATTGCCTAGATGCAACTACCAGTATGCTGATGTTTTCCAAACTAATCAAAATTTAGGCCTAGGAAAATAAGATTTTTTTTTTCTTTTAAAATAGATAAATAGATTTTTAACTTCCTTGTTGTTATGTCTAAGATGTCAATAGGGGTGTCAAGATGGATGCATTATCTAAACATTATTTTTTCACAACAACTGCAGGCACATTGCTTAGCATATTGTAGATACTTAATATTGATTAAAATATATACATTTATCTGTCTTTGCCTTTTGTGAGCTCTCATTAGACTGAGAAATGAAACAATGTTTTCCTCCAATTTGCTTTGTAGAAAACTGAGAATGTTCTATAATCACCCTCTTAGGAATAATAGATGGGTGTAAAATTGCATATTGTAGGAAGATTAGGAAGAAGATCATGACAATGAAAGTGACAGAAAGAATAGTGGTGATTAAAAATGAATAAAATCCTTTATTTGAATCAAAGAACATAAAATATCCCTTTCAAAGTAAACATATTTCATATGATAATTTTATGTAACATTTTTGTGTATTTACATATACGTTTAATTTTTCTCCCTTTATTTTTTTTTTCATTTTGGGAAGTATGTGGAGTTGTAATCATAACTGAGCCAATAATGTATATTCACACAAACTTATAGACCTATGACTAGATAGATGGATTGATTGATCAATATGTGTGTATGCATATAGTATTCAGTTACAAATTTGCAAGGTAATATTTATGTAGATCAATGTTTTATGTATTTGATGTAATACACATATATGTACATTGGTTTATATGCATGTATATATACATATATACACTTAAAATGAGATTGTATGTGCATGTGCCTGCCCCCTCCCTTTCTGTAAGGAAGTTAAGACTATATAGTATAGTATATGATGGTCCTCTGTAAGGTAGGTAACAGGCGGTCAAGTGACATAGTGGATAGAGTGCTAGCCCTAGAATCAGGAAAGCATCTCCCTGAATTTAAATATAGCCTCAGATACTTACTAGCTGTGTGACCATGGGCAAGTCACTTAACCATGCTTGCCTCAGTTTCCTCAACTGTAAAATGAACTGGAGAAGAAAATGGCAAACCACTCCAATATCTTTGCCAAGAAAACCATAAATGAGATTATGAAGAGTCAGATACAACTGAAATGTCTGAAAAAAAGATAGATAAGACCATATATTATCATTTTAATTTCATAAATGAACTAGGTTAATTACAAAGTTTAACAGGAGCTAGAATATAGTAAAGTCAACATATTTATATAAAAATAAAATAATGGCCAGATTTTGAACTGTTAAAGTACTAAAAAAAAAAAAAGGAGGATACATTAACATTTCCAGTCAATTCAATTATTTTTAACAAATATTTATAAAATGCCTGCTACATAAAGAAAATGTTCTAAGCAATGGAAATACAAAGATAAAAAAAGTCCCTGACCTCAAATAGTTTATGTTCTACTACTAATAATTCATGAGTGATTGAATGAAAATTTATTTCTTTACCATGCACTGATTACCAGCCATTGCATTAGGTATTGAGAATACAAATACCAAAAAGGAACTTTGCATCATAATAGTGGGAGGAAACACATATAAAGGACTAGAAATCCAGGAAGTAAGCTTTGGTCTGTGAAATAACTGAATAAGCAAGGGGAACCAAAGGGCAATAGATTTTCATGTCACTTCAATGACAGCAATTATTTAGTTCTTGTTGCCAAAGTAAATGGTAGAACATAGGGAACCTAGTGTAGTACAGTTGGATTTGAACTATTGTCTGGGTCAGGCTTTATAAAGTGGGTTAGTTGAATTTGTACTCATCTATTGCTCAGGCAGTTTATCAGTTGTGTTCCGAATTCTGGATTTTGGAAGGTCATTTCAAAGTTCAACTTCTTATTCAATGATAGAAGCAATCTAAAGGGAAGGTAATGTGAGATGGAAGGCACTTGCAACTGGAAGTATTGGGAAAGTAGAGCTGAAGAAGGTAAGATTTGATATGAGTTGTAAAGGAAGGCAAGGAAACTATGAAGGAAAGGTGAATAGTCTGATCATTCATGGGTAAAAGCTAATATAAAGGAACAGAGTGAGGAGAGAAAGTGTCATGGGTAAGGAAATTAAAATAGGTTAATTTAGCTGAATTTTGGACTGCCAATAGAGGAATAAATGTAAGAATATTGGAAAGGTAGCAATAAGCAAGGTTATAAAAAGCTTTAAATGCCTAACAGCAGAATTTATATTTAGTTTGGGAGGCAAAAAGAAGTCTCTGGAATTCGCTGAATAGGGTGCTGATGTAGTCAGAACAGTGCTTTGGGAAAAAAGAAAAAAGCCACTTTGGCAATTGAATGGCAATTAAATCAAAGATTAGGAAGAGAAGCAAGGTAAGTGGTAAATTAGAGGTAAATTAGAAGGCCTAAATTATGGGCCTAAACTAGGTTGGTGGCTGCCTGAGAGAAGAAAAAGGAGTATATATGTGAGGTATTAGAAAGTAGAAATGATAAGAATTGAGAAAGTATTGAATATATATGGTGGGAGTGTAGAATCAAGGATGCCATCCAGATTGTGGGCCTTCCAAGACTGGAATAATAAAGGTATACTTGAAAAATATAGCGAAATTTAGAAGATGGTACAGTTTCAGAGTAAAAGCAATGAAATATATGTATATGTATACACACATATATGTATATATGTGTATACATGTATATGTGTATATACATATATGTACATATGCATATATACACATATATATGTATATACATATACACACACATACATATTTAGTTAGTTAGTTAGCTGTATATATATGCTTATCCCATGAGAGAGATTAAGGATTGACTCTATTTACAGAGGAATGATCTACATGGAGATAAATGCTGTCTCCACTTGAATTATTTTCCATCCATCATCTTATGAAGCAAATTATTCAGCAAGCTCTAATTTTATAAATGAAGAAACAGACCCAGAGAAATCATGTGATTTTTCTTAGGTCAGTTAAGTTGCAGAATATAGTTACAGAACTTAATTTTATGACTCCAAATCCTACATTGTTCTCTTTACCTATTATCAACTACTGTGGTTGCTAAGAACTTCAGAGATAATTTGTCTGAATCATATTATCATCATTATCATTCATTCTTCTCTGTCACATTGTCAATGCCCCAAATAAATTTAGTTTTGACTTTCAAGAAATAATCATTTGCATAGATTTATAAAGTGAAAACTAACATTTAGGCTGATATAATTTAAAATTGTACTCTAAATATCTTCTGTTATATACTTTTTAAAAAAAAGGTTATGTAGATATTCACAGTGGTTTGGGGGATTTTTTTGGGAAAGACCTATGTGAATGCATGCAGTAGTTGAAAGAAAAGGGTAGGAGTTCAATATTTATTTTTCTGAAAATGTGCTCACAATGCAAAACAACATTTATTAGCTTGATTTCAGCAGTCATTTCCTTGAATTCTTTTGTTAGAAAGAGTAATCTCTTATACCACATAGAGACATTTAAACATTAATTGTACAGAGAGCTCCAAACAGCATACTGTGAGCTCACATCAATAGAGTATTTGCAATTTTAAGTATTTGGGGGGAAATACCCATTGATTAAAAAACAAACAAACAAAAAGCAAGTTTGTAAAGACAATGTAGGTATCTAGAACTTTCCCTTAATTCTTACTAAGATGAGAAATCACAAATATGGTCTCTTGTCTGTATCACCTTCATACATGCCATATTGAGTTGTATTGCATCTGTCATGCCATGTCATAGCAGGTTGCATGGTGTGTTATAATGAAAGTTGACATGATGTCAAAGGCTGCCCTCACACCTTGGAAAGGAAACACAGCATGTGAGCAGATGGTGCCTTTTCTGCTACAATGACAGTCCTTACAACTAAAATATTTTAAATGTGTTAACAGTAAAACAGTTCATTGATACATCTTGCACTTTGAGCTAAATCTACTGGATCTAGAAATCAAGAATGAGAAATTGAGTACTATTTGATCAAATGTTTATTACTGACTACTATTATGTTTTTTTAAAAGGCAGAAAAATCTTAATCTCAATCTCTCTCTCTCTCCCTCTCCTCCAAACACTTATGTTGCAACATCTCTCCATCACCAAGATCAATTTCTAATTCTTTTATATTATATAATGACTAGTATAAATTTCTTTTGAATAAAACCAGAAATATGATGACATGAAAATAAATTGTACCCTAGATAAAGGATGAGTGGGTCCTCCTTTAAATCTGGTAGTTGCAGATTTTTAGATATTGCCTATGAGGATGTCAGCCAAACTTTTCTCAAATGATAACAATTCTTAAAATATTCAAAGAGAACAGATACAGCTAAGTCAGTCTAAATGTAACTAAACTATTTTTGTATTACTTTAAATTTTAGGCTAGGTCACTGAACACTGAAAATAAAGCCTAATTATTCTCAGTTGAAAAGTTCAATGTCTCTATTATGATCTGACCTACTTTTAAGAGTTCTTGAATCTATTGAAAGCAGTGAGTAGAGATAGATTTTAAACACATATATATATAATACATACACATATATATATGTATGTAAACATACATACCTGCATATATATGCATGTGTATATTATATATACATTTAAATTATATATAAAATACACAATAAATACATAAGTATAATTACCTATGTATACATATATAAATATAGTATATTTACATACTCTATTTACTGAATGATTGAATTGTTTTATCACAATTATAATTAGAAAATCTGAGATCCAACCATATATAATCTAGTTTTATTAATCAAAATTAACCATGATAAAATAAAGATAGAAATAGATTACAAAGTGATTATCTTTTTTACCACTATGATGAAGTCACATTGTGTAACAAGTCAAAAAATATGAAAGAGACATAATAGTTTCATTGCATTCAGTTGATTAAACTAATGGAGTAAATATAGAAGACCATTAATTTCATAATCAGTATTTATGGAGTTAGAGTTTATAGCTATTGTATCTAATGACAGTTTTTCATTAAATATTTGATCTGTGCATGCAAGTTTCCACTGCCCATTAGTTTTGCTTAGAAATGAAGGCATGCCATTGTGTGAAAAATGGATGTTATGAAGTAAGTTAGTTGTACTGTTCAAAATGGAGATTATAAAATTAAATTAACTAACTCACTGATTTGTAATTTATTTCCCTTGGTGTATTGATAAGGATAACCAAAAAATTGTATGTTTTTTTCACAAAACCATATGAACCACATTTGAATAGCTATGGTACTGATAAATTCTAAAGAAAAGCAAAATACAAATATTGGAAAATTACCTATTTTTTTTCTCATTTAGATTTTCTAGATTTTTGGAAGCATTATCCTGGAGACATACAATACTGAAATTTGTGTCACAAGAAGTTGGTTATAGGTAACATTGGAATTAAAATTTCCATTTAAAATTTGGGACATAAAATACTTTTAGAAAGAATTCTCTCCCCTTCCCCCTACTTTGGTAATAAGCCTTGTCCAAATTTCTTTCTGCTCTTTTACAGGAAGACATATCTTCATGAGTTTGAATCTCAATCTAGCTGTGTGACCCTGGGTAAGTCAATTAACCTGTTTTGCCTCAGTTCCTCCTCTGTAAAATGAGTAGGGGAAGGAAATGGCATACCACTTCAGTATGTTTGCCAATAAAACCTCAAATGGGATCACAGGTCACTTTTCAAATTTACAGAAATTACTTCTTACTCCCAACCTAATCAAGGACATGTCTTAACAACTTTGCACTGTTCATCAGTCTACGTTAAATCGACTCTCTGATGTTTTACATCTTTATTGAAAAGAAGCCTAAATTCATCAAGAATTTTCAGTTCATTTTTTCGATTTATATGGTAGCTCCTTTTTAAAAGAACTTTAAAGAGAATTATAGGAAAATTTTAATCAGTGAATGTTTTAAATAATGATATTTACCAAGCCATTTAGGAACCTTTATTTGGGTTAATCACTGGGGAAAAAAATCTTCCTTACTTCTAGGTCTCATTTTACAGAGATAAATGAATTATACAATAAAAATAGAATGCTCCATTTGAAAATTTGGAATGCATTTTTTTCCTGAAAGGATACATCAATCCACCTATAAGCATTTAAGAAAATTCTTATTAGCTTCTATAGATGAGATTATGTTTCCTAAAATAGAAATTAAATTAATTTAAAAAATGTTTATCCTTACCTTTGTTTTGAAATTGACATTTAGAATACTAGGAGTTAGAAGGATTACAAGAGTATTTTAGTCTTGTTTATATGCTGATATGTATAACTATCTATTGTCACAACAGAGGTGCTTATATTATGGGACTTGGAGTCAGAATGCTTGAATGAAATCATAGTACCTGAATGAAAAATTGCAATAAACATAATCTCTTTCTGGCAATTGCCTGGAGATTCTGATTTTGCTGAAAGTAATATATGTGTGTGTGTGTATCTATATCTATATCTATATCTATATCTATATCTATATCTATATCTATATCTATATCTATATCTATATCTATATCTATATCTATATCTATATCTATATCTATATCTATATCTATATCTATATCTATATCTATATCTATATCTATATCTATATCTATATCTATATCTATATCTATATCTATATCTATATCTATATCTACATCTACATCTACTTCTACATCTACATCTACATCTACATCTACATCTACCTCTATCTCTATCTCTATCTCTATCTATCTATCTATCTATCTATCTATCTATCTATCTATCTATCTATCTATCTCTATCTATCTCTATCTATCTATCTATCTATCTATCTATCTATCTATCTATCTATCTATCTATCTATCTATCTATCTATCTATCTATCTTTGCTACCTACTCATAGAGTTTTGGGGGAAATGTTTTGTAACCCTCAAGGTGTTAATATGGGTTATATAGTCAAATTCAACTTGTCCACTTTACAAAAGACACTAAATTATTCATGCAACCCACAACAAGTTATTGCAAGGATTGGAAAGCTTATTCAAGTCTTCTGTTAGGTTTTTCAAAAGCACGGCATGTCTTTTTGTTTGTTTTTGTTTTTTTGTTTTTTGGTGGGCAATGTGGCTTAAGTGACTTGCCCAGGGTCACACAGCTAGTAAGTGTTAAGTATCTGAGGCCAGATTGGAACCCAGGTACTCCTGAATCCAGGTCCAGTGCTTTATGCACTGCGCCACCTAGCTGCCCCTCTTTTTTTTAAAGTACAGAAGTAATTTGCCTCAGATAAACTGTAAGCATATCTCTATTATATTAATATGGGATTCTTAAAATTTGTCCTTTATATGTTCTGTGCATTGATCCCACAGCAAGTACAAGATGGATTTCTGAAGCCAAAGCCTATTATGATCATTATTGTTTGTAGCCTTTTGAATGGGAATTTTGCTAATCTCAGTTTCTCTATTGTCACTCGTTAGTTATATGTATATAGATATATGCATAAATCACACTGTCCTAACAGAATTTCTGGTGTCCTGTGGGTTTTTGTTGTTGTTATTGTTGTTTTGTTTTAATTTGGTTTTTTTCTGAAGCTTTATGACAAAAGAATTTTGTGTTGATGATTACAGTAGTTTTATGGAAGTATCATGCATATTTCAGCTTTGCCTAAGCACAAGGAGCTAATTGGGAAAGTAGTATTGTTTAAACCAGTTATTTTAATTGGATTTGACTTTGACACAATATGGAAATGAAACAATGCAATTGAAACTTTCAGCATTGTTCTGGTATAGCCAGAAAGTTCCATTATGTATCTTAGGAAAGAGGGATAATAGTTGACTTATAAAACCTTGTATCCTTTGTAAGATGTCTAACGGGACTCTATGGTTTTCCAGATGTTGTTTACTATTTCGTTTGCATTGTTTAATTTCCATATACTGCCAGAGTAAAATGGAACATTCTATTTTCATTGTATAATTAATTTACCTTTGTAAAGTGAGACCTAGCTGTAATGAAGATGTTTTCCAGTAACTAACCTAAATATGATTTTCTAAATGGTTTAGCAAATGTCATTATTTGAAAATATTCAGTGATTAAAAGTTTTCCATATGGTTTTATAGAATTCTTTCAGAAGGAACCACTATATACAGCTGGTAGTCAACTTTTATAGTGTAAAGGAAACTTTTAATTCACTAGATTAACTGGGGAAAAAAAAGAAGATAATTACTACTGGATTAAGTAGTAAGAAAATTCTACCAACAAAACCATTCATGTTTTCATTGTGATGATCAATAAGCCCTTATAGCAAAGTGATAGGTAAAGTTATTGTAAGAAACAATTGGGGGCAGCTAGATGGAGCAGTGGTTAAAGCACCGGTCCTGGATTCAGGAGTACCTGAGTTCAAATCCGGCCTCAGACACTTGACACTTACTAGCTGTGTGACCCTGGGCAAGTCACTTAACCCCCATTGCCTTTAAAAAAAAAAGAAACAATTGGAGGAAATAGTACTTAATTCTGAAAAAAAGACAAAGTCTGTGACTCTAAAAACAGCAAAGCAAAACCAAACCAAAACAAAATTAAAATAAAAGACTTCTTGACTAATGGGAAAGAAATCTATTCATTTAGAGAGGTCTTAATAGACATGCCAAATTTAACAGAATGTTCCACTTTTCCATTTTGTTGACCTGTTTCATGCTCATCCAATTCAATTATATTTTCTCTTACAAATGTTTAAGTTCTAAAAGTTTGTGGCAAGTGCTATATTCACTATTTGTAAATCCTTGTTGATTCATTGGTGGATTGATTGATTGATATGCCAAATTGGAAAGGAAAACTTTTTATGGTTAAGGAGAATAAAATTTTTCTGAACTCTAACCCATTCTACTGATTTGTCTTTAGTTATTCCTAGACATTTGGAGAGCTGAAATTATTGCAATATGTCTTTGTATCCCTAGCATATAGCTATAAACCTTTAAATCAAGTTAAGTATTAAGTAGGTTCATATTTAACAGTCACTTTAGTAAGTTTTGGCCATTCAAAATAGGCAGAAATAGCCCTTGCCTTAAAGATGCTTGAATTCTAATGGGGAGGTAACAAAAATCAATAATTACATAAAATATGAAGATTATTGATTGTTTAATAGTGAATGATAAATAATAATGATGAAAAGAGATTTAATGATCTGTAATTTTATAGGTGTGTGATATTGTGTTAGATGCCAGAGATAAAGGAAAATAATGAAACCATTCCTGCCCTCAAGAAGATTAAGTTGTTCAGAAAGAAGGGAGAGGATCAGGACATGAAATTGTGAAAAGATTTAAATACCAAAATGAAAACTTTATATTGAAGTCTAAATTAATTGGTCACTATAACCTACTGAATTGGGGAGAAATTAAAAAAGACTGAAATAATTGCATTTAATAAAAACCTAAAGTCAAAGGACATATTTTCACACCCTACCTCTGACAATTATTTTATATAGGGAAATTATGCAAGTCACTTATTTTTCTTGAACTTCAATTTCCATATCTGTAAAATTATAGCCTTTGAAACCTCTTCCGTCTTTAGATCTAAGTTCTAGTGGGTGGGGGGTGGGAATAGAGGAGGAAGAGAAGTTGGAACAATTTTTTTTTAAATAATTGATGTTAAAATTTGTTTTTACATATATTTTGGAAAATAAAATTCTATTAAAAAAAGATTCTGGGGAAAAATCAACATCATTTTTTCAAAACATAATTCAAACTAGATAAATATTTTTATTGAGTAGAACTTGTCTGGATGAAACATGAATACCAAAGATATAGAAAAACACACAAATATCAGTTTCATTGACCAAATAGACAAAAAAAAAGCACTGAACAATAGAAAGTTATTTAGATGACAGGGAAGATCGTAATACAGTCCCAGAAGATGATAACAAAATCAAAACTACATACAAAACCTCAAATGAAAATATGAATTGGACAAAAGCCCAAAATAATTTCCTAGAAAACCTGAAAGAGGATGTTAAAAAACAAATGAGATGTAGTGAAAGAAATTGGGAAAATAAATTAAATTCATGGAAAAAATTGAAAAGAGTCAACAGTTTGCTTAAAGAAATACTAAAGGGGCACAAAAATCCAATGGAGAGAAGAAAACATTGAAAAACAGAATTGTTCAAAAGGAAAAATTTTTTTAAATCACTGATGAGAACTCCTTAAGAAGCAGAATTGGGGGCAGCTAGGTGGCACAGTGGATAGAGCACCGGCCCTGGAGTCAGGAATACCTGAGTTCAAATCCGGCCTCAGACACTTAACACTCACTAGCTGTGTGACCCTGGGCAAGTCACTTAACCCCAATTGCCTCACTAAAAAAAAAAAAAAAAAAAAAAGAAGCAGAATTGGCCAAATGGAAAAGTAAGTACAAAAGCTTACTGAAGACAATAATTAATTAAAAATTAAAATTGGATATGTGAAAGCTAATTATTTTATGAGACATCAAGAAATAATACAACAAAATCAAAAGAATGAAAAAAAATACAACAAAATGTGAAATGTTTCACTGGAAAAACAACTGACCTGGAGAATAGATGTTGGGGAGATGATTACATATTTTTGGACTTTCTAAATACAATTATTAAAAAAAAAGATTAGACCTCATCTTTCATTAAATAATTAAGGGAAATTACAATGATATACTAGAACCAGAGGGTAAAATGGAAATTGAAAGAATACACCTCCTTAACAAGATCCCAAAATGAAAACTCCCAAGGATTGTATAGTCAAATTCCAGAGCTCTCAGGTCAAGGAGAAAATAGTACAAGAAGCCAGAAAAGAGCAATGCAAATATCATGAGACTACAGTAAAAAAATATAATATTTAGCAGTTTCTAAATTAAAGGGTAGAAGGGCTGGGAATATGATGTTCTGAAGGACAAAAGAGCTAGCATTACAACCAAGAATTACCTCCCCAGATAAACTGAGTATAATTCTCCAGGAGAAAAATGGGTTTTCAATGAAATAGTGCTGTTAAGCTTTCCTGATGAAAAGCCAGACCTGAGTAGAATATTTGACTTTCAAAAACAAGACTCAATAGATCATTAAAAGGTAAACAGGAATGATAATTTTGTAAGGTCAAACTGTTTGCATTCTTACATGGGAAAATAATACCTGTAACTCCTAAAATTTTTCTCATTATTAGAGCAGTTAGGAATATATATAGACAGAGGCCAAGGATGTGCATTGAATAATGACAGGGTGATTGTACAAAAACTTCAAGAGGTTAGAAAGGGAAATTCACTGGGAGAAGGGAAAAGAGAGTAGAATGTGTTAAATTATCTGCCATAAAGGAGACAAAAAAGGTCTTTTGCAGAGGAGTTGAAGTTGGGAGCTGTTGTGGGGAGGAGGTGGGGCATGGATATCCTCAGGAATTGGATCAAAGTGGAAATAATATCCACACTCAATTGGACATAGAAATCTATCTTAACCTACTGGAAAGTGGGAGGGGATGGGAAAAGAAAAGAGGTAGCCTAATAGAAAGGCTGACAGTTTGTGAATGCACAGGGAAAAAGAGAGAGAGTAGAATAAATGGGGGGAAAAGAATGGAGGAAAGCATAACTGTGAAAAATGCAGCAAGTTTCTCTAATAAAGATCTTAATGTATAGAAATGTGTCAAATATAGAAGAATACAAATCCTTCTCCAATTGATACATGGTTAAATGATATGAACAGGCAGTTTTCAGATGAATTAATCAAATTATCTATAGTCATACAAAATGCTCTAAATCACTATTTGTTAAAGAAATGCAATTTAAAACAACTCTGCAGTATCACCCAATATAACTAGGAAAAAAACACCCAGATGTTTGTAGGGATGTGGGAAAATTCAGATACTAATGTACGGTTGGTACAGTTGTGAACCTATTCAATCATTCTGGAATGCAATGTAGAATTATGCCCAAAGGGCTATAAAAATGATATATTCTTTGATCTATCCATGGCATTCCTAGGTCTGTATCCCAAAGAGAATAAAAACAAAAGGAAAATAATCTATATGTACAAAAATATTAATAGGAGTTTTTATTGATGTGCCAAGAATTTGAAAGGCAAAGGATGCCCATCACTTGGGGAATTGCTAACCAAGTTGTGGTATATGATTATGATAGAATACTATTTTTCTAGAAGAATGAATAGGTAGAATTCTCCCAGAAAAACCTGGGAAGGTATACTGAATTGAGGCAGTGTAAAATGAAGAGAACCAGAACACTGTACATAATAACAGCAATATTGTGACATGATAACCTTCAAATAATTTTGCCATGATTAGCAATAAAATGATCCAAGACAATCCTGAAACACTTATGATGAAAAATGTTAACTTCCTCCAGGAAAACAATTGATAGAATCTGAGGATAGCTTGAAGCGTATTTTTTTCTAACAAAATGTTTTTCTTATTTTTATGAGGGGTTCTGTTTTATTCACATAATAATTGATATGGAAATTAGTTTTGCATAACCCATATCGAATTACTTGCCTTCTCAAGGAAGGAACAGGAGCAGGAGGAAGGCAAATAATTTGGAACTCCAAATTTTTTAATAAAGGTTAAATATCTTTTAGAAGTAGTTGGGGAAAGTAAAATCTTCAATATCCTAAAAATAAATACTTTGTCCAGTGGGGAAACAATTATAAAAATGCCAGAATGTATAGAAATAAATGAAGTTTTCCTAATAATTAGTATATCTTTATATTCATTAGCAAGCCATTATCTGTAATGGGTATGAGTTAAGAAGCCTTCCCATCCCAATAAGACCAAGCATGACACAAGGATGCACATTATGAACATTATTATTTAATATTCTATTAAAATGCTAACCATCTCAATAAGAGAAGAAAAAAGAAATTGAAGGAATTAAAATAGGCAATGAGGAAGCAAAACTATTTCTCTTGGCACATGATAAACTGGTACAGATAGATAATCTTAAAGAATCATCTAATAAACTAGTTGAAATAATTTCCTGTTTCAACAAAGTCCTTGCATATAAAATAAACATACAAAAATCATCAATGTTCCTATATATCTCCAACAAAATTTCAGCCCAAAATAGAAAAAGAAATTTCATTTAAAATAAGTATAGATAATAAAAAAATATTTGGGAATCTACTTGCCAAGGCAAACCAGGAACATAGGTACAAAATATTTTTACATAAATAGTCAGATCTAAACAAATAGGGAAATATTAATTGTGCATGGGCAAGCCAAGAAAATATAATAAAATAGCAATGCTACCTAAGTTATTTTATTTATTCAGTATCATACAATCAAATTACCAAAAATATTTTATAGGGCTAGAAAAAATAACAAAATCCATGCGGAAGAACAAAAAGTCTATAATATCAAGTGAATCAATGAAAAGAAAAATGTGAAGGAAGGTGACCTTCCAGTACTAGATCTCAAACCGTATTAAAAATTAATAATCATGGGCAGCTGGGTGGCATAGTGAATAGAGCATAGTCCCGGGATTCAAGAGGACCTGAGTTCAAATCCGACCTTAGACACATGATACTTACTAGCTGTGTGACCCTGGGCAAGTCACTTAACCCTCATTGCCCCACCAAAAAAAATAGTAATCATTAAGCAATCCACCATTATCTAAAAAATTGAGTAGTGGATCAGTGGAATAGATGAATTACACAATACCCAGTAGGAAGTACCTAATAATCTAGTGTTTGATAAATTCAAAGATACAAGCTTTTGGGAAAACAATTCCCTTGTTTGACCAAAAATTTGCTAGGAAGACTTGAAAGCAGTGTGGCAGAATCTAGGTATAGAACAACATCTCACACTGTATACCAAGGTACAGTCAAAATAGATACATGATTTAGAAAAACAGGGTGATGTCATAAGCAAATTAGAGGAATATGAAGTACTTTATCTGTTAGGTCTATGAGAGAAGAATTTATGACCAAATAAGAACTAGAAAGCATTATAGGATGCCAAATAGATCCTTTTAATTACATTTAATTAAAAGGTTTACACAAACAAAACCAATCCACCAACCAATCTGTTATCCTCATAAACCAATGCATATTTCATCACTAGGTTAATAAGCAAATTCTTACCAATGAGATAGATCTTTCCAGACTTTTTTTTTTTTTTTTTTAGTGAGACAATTGGGGTTAAGTGACTTGCCCAGGGTCACACAGCTAGTAAGTGTTAAGTGTCTGAGGCCAGATTTGAACTCAGGTACTCCTGAATCCAGGACCGGTGCTCTATCCACTGCGCCATCTAGCTGCCCCCTTTCCAGACTTTTTACTTCTACTCTGCTCATTTTGGGTCCCAGTCATTGAATATTATAATAAGTCAGTGGATTAAAAGAAAAATTAATAAAATATGGCATTAGCTAATATCCTGATAACATTTTGAATTTTAACAGCCTCCGATATTATAAGACATGTCTTTAGACTCTTATGATTCCTGTAAAACTTAAACTTCAGTGAATTTTTCATTCTGAAAATTACAATTTTTAAATTGCAATTTTTTGAAGAAATTATATCATTATAGTTTTTCATTTTATAAAACTTACAAAGCATTCTGAATTAATTAGGTCTTTTGATCTATACAGGAACCTTGTGAGGTGAATGGTATAAACATTTTTTTAATTCCTATTTTAATAATGTGACTCAAAGACATCTTTTCTCAGGGCCTAAGAAATATTATAACAAGAACTGCAACTTAAATTCCCATTGATGCTACTGTTAATCTTAACTACAATTTGTTAATGCATGATAGTTTATATGAGGAAATCAACAGAATTGTCTTTGAGGATTAAGGAAGCCTTCATGGAACAATTAATATTTCAATTATAAGCAGTGATGTTGACTTTAAATTTTGTGTTCTTCTAAAGGTTTTCACACTGATGTTCTCTTATTTGATGATTAATAAATATTTATTTTATGCATGAATAAAATAATTAATACATTTGATTTGGGCCTTGAGTTATGGGTAGAATTTCCATATTCAAGGATGAAAGGGAATGGACTGAAAGCTTAGAGAATGTCAAATAAACTTATGAATGTAACAAACCACAAGAAGTTATCAGAGAGCAAGTAATAGTCCAGTTTTGCTGAGAAGTAGAAAATGTAAATCAGAATAGTATGAAACAAGGTCAGAGTTGGGTTAGTGCCATAAATGGAAGGTCTTGAATGAGAGACTGCAGAGTTAGAAGTAGAAAAAAAATCATAGAATTGGGAATTAAAGGACATGAACTTGGGTCATAGTTCTGCTACTTTAATTTTTTATGTCCTGGGACAAGTTACTTCTGATTCTAGGCTCTTAATTTCTTCATCAGCAAAATGAAAACTAGATGAGATATTGTGTCCCTTACAGTAAAAAATCCTATGATACTTCTGCTTTGTAACATACTAATAAACACCATCTGAATGTATCTGACTGGTTTGGTCCACACAGTATACATTGTAAGAATTATTATCATGAAAACTTCCACATAGATAATGCTCCTTCAATAAAACTGTGACCTTTGTGGAAAGTTCATTCCTTTTTTAGTCTCCAGTAAGAAATTTATAAGAAAATTTCAAAGGCAAAAGTAATTAGATATACAGTTTTATGGCTAGTTATAGAAAAAGTATAAATACTAATAATCTGTAGCAGCTTAGTCATTTGAAATAGCAAGTGATCAGAGATGCAACATAATAAAATATGAAACTCCAGGTTTAAACTATGAAAAAAAACACACCAGTTTTTTCTTTTGTTTATCCCTCTTTTCTACATTCAGTTTCTCCTCTGCTGCTAGGAATCCTATGCTATCAAACTATGTAATTTCTGTCTATGAGAACATTTCCTGAAAAAAATGCAGTTCACCTGAAACTCTTACCGAATTAATGGGATATCTGTTCCAGTGAATTTGCATTGGGGCATGTGAAGGACATAAATCCAAGAGAATTATTAGCTTTTGGTACAATTTTAAACATCAAAGATAGGCCAGAATATAAAATATCTTTGGGTAGTTTGTTGTATTCCCAGCACACAATGCTGGGAAATTTACTTTATTTCCATATAAGACCAGCTTTGACAGGATGTCACAAAGTTTTAAAGGAAATATTATTCAGTGAAGTGTAATCTCTTAATTGCTCTGTTTTCTCTGCTTTGGTGCTATTAAGTTAATCTTCCAATATCTTGCTTCCTCTAGTAACATATAAGGAAGAATAAGCCTCAATAATTTATTTCCCCACAGAAGAAAGGGGAGAGAAAATGTTTAATGTAGTTTCTTAAAATGGGATCCGTGGTTCTCCCCAGTGTGTCCACAGATACATTTCAAGTGTCCAATGAACCTTGAAAGGAAAATGGCATCTTTATTTTTACTACATTCTAAATTAAATAACTTTCTTCAATTGTTTAAAATCATTGGAGTTCATCTCTTTCATCAGACTGCCAAAATGGCCATTGTGCACATACACACACAAACACACACACGCATACACACTAATAAAAACTTTTTCCTAGAGGAATAAATACAATCTTAGACAGCAGATTCATGTTTTGAATTCTAATATTAATGAAATGACCTTCAATTGAAATCTAAATAACATCAGTCACTTAGATGTATGCAGAGTTGGGCAAGTTTTAAATACTGTATAGTGAGCCCTGGAGTGAGGGATCAGGAAGCTTTGGGAACTTAGGGAAGCCACTTTTTGTATTTGGACCTGAGTTTCTTGGCCTGTCAATTGAAGAGGGTCAAATAGCTGATCTTCAAAGTCACTTCCCTAAAATTCTCATATTCTGTTAATGCAAATTCAGTAAGCCAATGTAACAGAATTGCTAAACATCTGCACACACACATATATACACATGCATTTAGATATAACATACACATGCATATTAACTCATACTAATATACATATATGTATATGTGTAAATATTTGAATATAAGCACAATACAGGTGTGCATAGAATTACACACATATACGTATGCACATGTGCATATCTGTATACATGTATACATCAGTGAAAGCTTTGGGTTTTTTATATGTTCACAGAGGTTAAAAAATTAAAACTATGGGGAAGCTAGATGGTGCAGTGGTTAAAGCACCGACCCTGGATTCAGGAGTACCTGAGTTCAAATCTGGCCTCAGACACTTGACACTTACTAGCTGTGTGACCGTGGGCAAGTCACTTAACCCCCATTGCCTAAAAAAAATATATTAAAAAAAATAAATAAAAAATTAAAGTTAGATTCCCCTTCAGCAGCTGTATGGAATTGGTAGCATAGACTTCATTTTATAGATTGTGTATACTGAATAGAATTATTTTGAATCCCATTATGGTTTTAGAACAGGAAGGATCAATACTCAGTTTGGAGAAGCATGGTTGAATTGGATATGCCTACTTTATATGTAAGACCGCATGATCCCTAGCTATAATTCCATTTGACCCTGAAGTATGGAAAAAAATTTATTTATAATAAAAAAGAAAAATCAACAATTTACTTTATTGTTTTTACTATGTGCCATATACTGTGCTAATTGTTAGTTCTCCAAAGGTAAGCACAAAAGGGGGGACCCTGAAATCAAAGATCTCACATCCTAATGGGTAGGTAAAGTGAAAAAAAAATTGTATTTGCATGATACAAACAAAAAAAAATGTTACTAGGGAGGGGAGAGGCTCCTACAGAAGGTAATATTTAAGCAATGTCTTAAAGTCAGAGATGACAGGGGATAGAGATTAGAATAGAAAGTACTCTAGACATAAAGCATATACTATTTATGGATAAAATACAATTATCAAAGATGAAGATAATCTATCTCCAGTTATTGATAGAAAAATGAAGCATAATGAATTATTAAAATATAACTATTTTATTTTTCATCATTGCTTAAATTTCTGATGTTTATTGGGGAACTAATCAACAGTTAAGATTAATTTTTTTTCCATTTCTTCAGTCTTTCCAATTTTAGTTTAATGAAGGGGAAGGACTCTTAATTTATGATAAATAAAATAATTATCACAATCATATAATACTTCCCATATAGGGAAGTCAACACATGTTGTCTGGAATATTTGCCCTAATACTCATCTTCCCCATAACAACATGCTATCTTACGTATAGCTGACTGATTTTTTTTTTTTTTTACTAAGGGGAATAATTATGTTCTAGAGCTGATTTCAGCTAAATAAACTAGGGAAAAAAGGTGGACCTTAATTTTCACTTCCAATAGACTATTTAAATTAAAGAATAAACATATTTTCTCCCCTCCCCCCATAATGGTGACATAATAAGGCTCTCTTCTATTGCCCTATATCTTAAAAAATAACCACTCACATTCAAAATGAGAATCTTGTATCCTAAGGGGAAGAAAGAAAAGGATTATGATTTACTGCTTGACTTTCCATTTTTCCTCTTCAAGATTGTAGTGTCAACTGAAATACTAGAAACGGCTGCTCCTGTACTCCCTTGTTTTATAATTAAAAAAAAAAACCTTTTAATAGCTAAAATGCTAAAGTCCACTAAGATTCCCAGAAAATATAACTGTATAAGTTTGAGATATTGCAGATACGAATCTATGTGATTGTAAGGGACTTGCAGGAGTTGACATTTTATGATGCCTTCAAGGAGCTATATTTAGAGCAGAACCAAGCATAATGATACAATGTAGTTAGATAAAATCAGTATAACAAAGGCAGCCTAGACATTCAAAGAAATTTGCAACACTAAAGCATTTGATTTATTAATCTTGTACATTAATCTTTTATCACAGGTAAAACAGTCAATATCTAGCATCATATTTCTGAATGAAAAGAACTATTATATCAGCTCTTTATTGAATTCAAAATGATAGTCTCACGTTCAGTGACTAGAATTGACCTTGTTTTCATTCATTATAGATGAATTGAATAAAGTAGCTGAAGCATTTATTCACCTCTTACTTTATTTTTTGCTATGAGTTCTCTAGTTTTCTTGAGAGTGAGACCATTTTATGTGCATGCATCACTATAGTGCAGCGTCTCATAAATATTGCCTTTTAAGTACAAGGTAATTCATCGAATGAATTTCTGTGTATATGTTAAAATCTTATTGGATTTGAGCAAACTGTCTAGACAGAAAAGACTGAGTAGACAGAGATTATACCTGTATTCTTTTTATATTCTTATACACAATGATGTATAGTGTGTGCAGTAATGGAAGTCCATTAGGTATTATGAAGGCATGTCTACATCAACTTATAAGTACAGAAGGAGCAAGGAAAATCAATTTCTGAGCTGTCCCTGCTGAAATTTTTTTTTATCTATTAGTGGAAAACAGGATGTCCTCAATAGTTAATTTGTTTCTTATTGGGCTATTAAATCTTTAATAGAATGTGAGATCTGCAATAGATAACAACACCCATCAGGGCAGTGATTGTACATGTGTATGTTGATGTTGGTGTTGGCTTTGAAAGTTCCCCTTGTCTTGGTATTCCCTGCCCTACTGTAACATTTTGAAAATGTAAATCTACATGGGAAGATGAAGCATTGTCTCCTTCTCCTAGCTTCTAACTTCCCTTGTCACTTAAGGTGAAAAGAGGCTGAACTTAATTTCTAATGTTCATGTCCTCAGTAGCACCCTTCATTGGTTCACATTTAAGAAGAAATTTAAGTTAAAACTAATTTTCAAGTTTCAGAGTTCTACTTGGGAGATATTTCATAAGGGTCATTCCTTAAACACAAATGTTACTAGGTAAATCCTAAAAAGGCCTTTTTAACCTCCCACTGCAAGTTCTGTCCCAGAAAAGCATTGAAGTAGAACATCAGAGAGCCATTTAAGGCTAGAACTGTACTCATTTAAGAGTATCAAAACACTATACTTGCAATCATATCTACTGGCCCCTCACCTCTCCTCTAACCTCCAAAAATCTCATTCTGTGATTTTCATCAAAAATGGGTTTTTGACTAGATGAGCCAAACCAACAGACAACCTAAAAACTTCATAATGTGCAATGAATTTAAACTATTCCACCCTTACTTCTGGTCTTTATAAGGACACTAGTCCCAAAGGTGACCAAAAAAAATCTATTATTCACATGGTGGGTGATTAATGATTGTTGACTAAATGAAATAACTCATTATATGGCCTCAGGAACTGTAAATTGAAAAACCCAATGTGAAGCAATGCAATGAAAACAATGGCAACAATACTTCTAAAATTTGACTAGCTTCAACCAGTACAGGATGTCTCTGGACAACCAAGAAAGGTTTGAGAAATTAAGTTGGAAATCTCTGCTTTCTTCTCCATTTGAGCACCCACTGATTGTATCTGGCCTTCAAGGTTCTTCTGTATTTTAGTCATGGTGCTTCTACTTTGTGTATTCTGTCACCTTATCCATAAAAGGAAGAAAGGAGTAAGCTCTGTCAGAGATGATATGTTATATGTATTTCCTTTTTGACCAAATATTTATTAAGAATTAGATAATGGAGTTGAAAAATGCTTAGATTATTAAGCAAAACTCAGAATACAATATATTCTTTGGTGAGTACTTATGTTAGTAACTAAGGTGGTTATTTTTAGTTAATTAACTGTAAAATATTTTTTCCTTTGGTCATATGGTTTATAGTATTTTTCCTCACATGCAACATAAAGCTTGGTGCTTTCGCACAATAGCTCAAAAATGGTTTAAGTAAAGAAAAGCATCAAGATGTACCAAAAATGTCCACTTTCCATTTTATTTGATGTTATGCACTATCTTTTTTTCTTTCAATTTTATTGCAGAGAAAAAAGTATATATTAATATGGTCAATATCCCCCACCCACTTATATTTGAATGAGATGTGATTCTATTAAACAAAATGGATGAGTATATCAATCAACTGGTCAGATTTCAAGGGACCTGGGTAGCAATGGACAGATATTGTTTGAAAACTCCTTTTCCATACCCGCCTCTGTGTCATAGTTCAATAGGAAAAAGGAACACTTTTGGGTAAGAGGCATTGGAATAACTTAGGGGCAACATCCCTTTTGGTTACAAGGGACCAGGGGATCTGAGGAACGATATTACTTTGGGTTCCAAAGGATCAAAGACCTTTATGAAGAACACTATTTCTGGTTCCAAGGGAGCATGTGCCCTGAGAAGCAGTATAGATTGCAACTCCAAGGAAGCAGGGCCTGGCTAAGGAATAGAGTGTAGACTACAAAAGCAGTGATCGCACCTCCTACAGGACAACTACCTACTAAGCACCCCAAACTGCAATACCCACAGAACTAGTTCTGAAAACAATAGTGTGGAAAATGTCTGAAGCTTAAGAAAGTGTACCTCCCACTGCCAAACAGAAAGCTTAGTGCAACTTTAGCATAAAGTTTCAAATCAAGAAATAGGGTAGAAAAATGAGAAAACCACAAAAACTCAGAAGACAATGAAGCCTCAAAGAAAAATGTAAGTCAGACAAAAAGCCAACAAGGATTTTTGAAAGAATTACAAATAATTTTCAAAATGAATGTGATAGAGGGAATCAAAGGTAAAGAAATGAAAGCAATGGAAGAAATTTGTTAAAATTAAAAAGTTTGTTGAAAGAGGAACAAAAATATACTGAAACATAACATGCAAAAAACAAGAATTGCCCCAATTTTGGGGAAAAAGAGGTACAAAAGCTCACTGAAGAAAATATTTTTTAAAAAAATTTGAAAGTGGAAGCTTACAACTCCATGAGATGTAAAAAGAAATAAAATAGTCAAATGAATGAAAAGATAGTAGAAAATATGAAATATTTCAACAGAAAAAAATAACTGGACTGGAACTTAGATTGAGGAGAGATAGGTTGTTTTTTTACAGCATTTTTATAAGAAAACTTGAATAAAACAAAAAATGAGAGAAAGTGAAAAATAACAAGCTTCGGTCTGTTTTCCATCAACATCAGTTCTTTCTTTGGAGGTGGATAGTATGTTTCATCAATAGTTCTTTAGGATTTTCTTGGATCATAGTGTTGGTAGAGTTGTGAAAAGATCCTGCCATTCTGGAGGGCAATTTGGAACTATGCCCAAATGGCTATAGAACTGTGCATACCCTTTGACCCAGAAATACTACTGCTAGGTTTGTATCTCAAAAAAATCCCCCAAAAGAGAAAAAGACCTATTTGTACAAAAATATTTATAGCAGCTATTTTTGTGGTGGCTAAGAATTGCAAATCAAAGGAATGTCCATAAATTAGGAAATGGCTAAACAAACTGTGGTATATAATGATGATGGAATATTATTTTGTTATAAGAAATGACAAGCAGGGTGACTTCAGGAAGGCCTGGAAAGACTTTTATGAACTGATATAAAGTGAAGTGAGCAGAACCAAGAGAACTTTGTGTACAGAGACAGCAATATTGTTTGATGAAAAACTGTGAATAACAACTATTCTCAACAATATAATGATCCTAGACAATCGCAAAAGAGAGATAGTTTAAAAAAAATTCAACTACATGTGGAAAAATCAGGGCCACTATTGCATTGCTAATGAAGGTGTGAACTATTCCAACCATTCTAGCAATTAAGTTGTAATTATTCCAAATGGGCTACAAAATTGCATACACTTTGTTTCAGAAATAACAGTACAAACTCTGTATCCCGAAGAGATGAAAGAAAAGGAAAATTAACCTATCTGTACAAAATTATTCATAGCAGTTCTTTTTATGATGGCAAAGAATCAGAACTTAAAAGGATGTCCACCAGTTAGGAAATAGTTGTGGTATATGATTGTGAAGGAACGTTATTGTCTTATACAAAAGAATGAGAAGAATGATTTCAGAAGAACTTTAGAAGACTTATAAGAACTGATTCAAAGTGCACAGAATGAAGATAATCTTGTATACAGTAACAACAATATTGTAATGATGATCAACTGTGAAAAATTTAGCTAATCTAATCAAGAAATTGATCCAAGACAATTCCAAAGACTCATGATGAAAAATGCTATCCACTTCCAGAGAGAGAATTGAAGAACTGTGAATTCACATTGAAACAAACTATTTTGTTTTTACTGTCTTTATTTTTCTGATTTTATTTATGCATCTTTGTTTTCTTTTGCAACATGGCTAATATGGAATTCCATGTAAAATTGATATCAAAGTGCTTGCCTTCCCAAGGAGGGGGAAAGTAGAAGGTGTGACAGGTAAAACTAAATGTGTGTAGTCACCTGTCCCCAGTGTGGGGAAAGCTAACTAGGAAAACAGTCTAATACTTTAGGTATTAAACATTTATTAAAATACATTAGAGGTGGGGGCAACTAGGTGGTGCAGTGGATAAAGCACTGGCCCTGGTTTCAGGAAGACCTGAGTTCAAATCAGGCCTCAGACACTTGGCCCTTACTAGCTGTGTGACCCTGGGTAAGTCACTTAACCCTCTTCCCCCCCCCCCACCCAAAAAAATACATTAGAGATTAATGAAGAGAGAACAAGTGTTTCTGAAAGAATAGGAAAGCAACTACCCTCCAGGAGTAATCAGAGCTCCACCTCTAACAATGTTCCAACCATCACCTGACAAAATGAACAGCCTTCCACACTCCTTCAAGCTGATTGGTTGAGAGTGGTGTCGTGTTTATGTGAAGTAACTTTGGGACACTAAACCTTAGAAAGGTCAACCCATGCTCTCTCACATTACTCTCTGTGCTTCATTAAAGAAACAGTAGTTTCCTTAAATGAAGCAATCACTTTACAGATACTTATAACTAACTATGTAAAGGGAATGAAAAAAGAGAAAAGAAATTGAGTGATGCCTTGACAAAAACTAAAGGGGGCACTCCCCTTTAGTAGGTTGATGTTACAAATATTGTATGCAATGGGAAAAGGAAAACAGGAAAATGTACTTCCAAGTCTCTTTGGCCAGGCAGCCAGGAGAGCTGCATCCCTCAGTCTTCTGTTCTTCACTGTAAAACAAATTGGGTAAGAAATAAGTATCTGTTTTCTTCCCTTTAAAATTGTCAAATAGGTTTCTTTACCTTCCTAAGTATCTTTTTTTATACTTTAGCCTGGTTAAGCAGATAAGTGGAGGGTTAAGATCATGTTTATAATTGGTCCATTTGAATTTGAATATTTTATTCCTATTTTTATTTTTACTTTTTTTTTGTAAGGAAAATTTTGAATATCAAGGAGAGTATTAGAAATAGCATACTCAGGAGCCAGCTAGGTGGCACAGTAGATAAAGCACTGGCCCTGGATTCAGGAGGACCTGAGTTCAAATCTGGCCTCAGACACTTGACACTTACTAGCTGTGTGACCCTGGGCAAGTCACTTAACCCTCATTGCCCTAGACAACAAAAGAGAAATAGCATACCCCATGAAATTTCCCAGGACTCCCCATTAGGAAAGCTACTCATGGATTGGGAAGAATAAAAACTTACAGTGAAATCAGTCATGAGCAAGGGAAATCTTATCAGACTGTGTTTTATATGGCATAACATATTAGAGGAAGAACGGCCTGAACATGGGTCATTTAATCCTCAAACACTGAGGCATTTGCAAGGAATCCTATGCCACTGGCCATCTAAACATATACTTTATTGCAGCAGAAAACTGATACAAGGGGATACAAAAGAAGGGGGATCCACACCCAAGTTTGAAACTGAGCCTGTTTCTCAGGCTAGAATGCCAAATAGCCCAACTTCTATTTCCTCTACAGAAAATTCACCTTTAGAGGGGATAGAAAAGACCCAAATTCTTCTCCTTCAAGAGATCTTCACCCATTATTGAAAGGGTACTGTAGTAAAGCTGAAACAATACACACCTTTTGGGCCCAAAGATTTGAGTTCATGAAAACAAAATGTTCCTAAATTTGATGAGGATCCCATAATAGTTATCAGCTAGTTTAGAGCAATTTTCAGAGGATATCAGCCCACTTGTGTTGATGTTACTGATTTCATGGAAATGATATTATCCCCAGGGGAAAGAGCTGATATATTAGCTGCAGCAAACTCCTTAGAGACATCAGGAAACGTTACTATTGAATGGCCTTTATAAGACCCTAACTAGGACCCCAATATCCCTGAGCATTTTGATGAATTATAGGAAGCAAGGGAAACATTGTTGAAGGCAATGGAATCCTGTTCTAGCAAGACTGATAACTGCCAAAAATGTATAGATACTGTTCAGGAACGTAATGAAATACTGAATAGATTCTATGATAGATTGTGTAATAGTGCCAAACAATATACCAGATTGGACCCATTAGATTCTAGAGATGCCCACTTTATCTCTAACCATTTTGTGCATCGATCCTTGCCAGAAATATGGAAATATTTTGAAAGGCAGTGTGCAGGTTGGAATGCCCTGAGTACTGACAGAATTAAAGAAATAGCAACATATATTTATGAAGAAAATGAGAGGGAAGAAAGGAACAGACAGAACATTTTTACTCCATTACAGGAAACCATGAGGCAACTAGGTCAGGCAGTTGAGAATCGCTATCAAACTCTGAATCACAAACAACCCCCTAGATTTTGCTAAAACTGCAATAGAAGGGGACACATAATGAGGTATTGTAGAATTAGGCAAAGGGAACTTAGACAGATGATGACTGGTGAATTGAGAAACCCATTCAGGGGACAGGATGAAAACAGTAATAGATCCTCTCAGAGAGGTACAGAGGGGCAGAATCAAAACAGTTATGGATCCTTTGAGAGAGAAACAGAGGACTGATGGTGTAGGGGAGGGGAAAGGATGGTGGAATCCAAAGACTTTACATTTCCAGACCCAGAGATTTTTAGCCCTCTTGTGCCAGTCCATTCCCACTTCAGTTTATTATATCACAATGCCTAAGGCTGGACATTATAAGTTTTGTCTTGTTATAGTTGATTAACTCATGTAGTCAGTGGAGGCATTTCCCAAGCCCCAAGCCACTGAAGCCTTTGTTGCAGAAATTCATCTTAAATAAATAGTTCCTCGCTTTGGTCCACCCGCCCACATTGATTCATGAAAAGGCACACATTTTACTGATTCTGTTCTATCCCAAATTTATTCTTTCCTGGGAATAACTCCAAAGTTCCATACACCCTATGCTATCTTATTCTATGCATGACTTCAATTCGACCTTCTATATGCCTGATGCCATGTACATCTCAATTCTATGCATCTGATTAAGCCTGACTCAGTTTCCCCTCAACATATGAAGTTTGCTAATGCTCATCTCTCTTCTCTGTTCTTTTATGGTAACCCCATAATTATCTCAGATGTCATAATGGATACAATGTTGAAGTTAACCTTGGCATGTGTTACCAGTTACTCATTTGTTTCCTTGAATATGTATGTATGTATGTATGCATGCATGTATGTATAAATATATAAGTATATATTTGTATAAATTCCAATATAAATGATCATGTGCTCTACAACATAACAACAAAAACATTTGATTAGATTGGTGTAGTGTAGAAACACACACATACGTCTTTGTGCATAATGATTCTAAATTATAAAATATTCTTGGAAATTTTCATTAATATTTTTAGAAATTCTCAAGTTAGAGATGAAGAACTGCTTTATTTTAACTTAGAGTTCCTTAACAGATGCCACTTTTTATTCACCAAGATATATTTCTAAGGGGAGTTACATGACTTGATATTCTAGTTCTCACAAAGGGAAATTGAACATGGAGAAGTGAGAGGAAAATGGAGGGAAAAAGGAATAAGATGTTTGATTCTAAGTTAATTTATTGTTCTTTTCATCAGTTTCATAAGAAAGCAAGCATGGATCCCAGAACATTGAGTGAATCCCCGGTAGCAATTTTGTGGGTGGATGAGAGCCAGAGATGTATGGTATGAGGCAGGTGGAGATATGTTATGATATTAGTTTTAAAGATAAATTTCCAATTAATAAGATTATAATTCCATTTGAATATTAGATAATACTTCATATTGTTTTTTAGTGAGGCAATTGGGGTTAAGTGACTTGCCCAGGGTCACACAGCTAGTAAGTGTTAAGTGTCTGAGGCCGGATTTGAACTCAGGTACTCCTGACTCCAAGGCCGGTGCTCTATCCACTGTGCCATCTAACTGCCCCAATACTTCAAATTTTTAAATAAAATTTACCTTTTTTAATGTAGATCTAAAATATACAATATAACATGGTGTCTTATTTTCCCCAATATGTTTTAATAATTGAGAAGAGAGAAGCTGGACTACAAATGGATATGGATGTCACAACAATGAAAATGCTTTCATTATCTCTCTCTTAGGACACCAATTCACTTGCTTGTTGCTTTTATATGGGATTAAAATTATGCCACTGTGAAGTCAGCTCTCTGGAAATAAATATAAAATATTACCTACCATATTAGTCCCAGAAGGTGCCTCAAATTCTATAGCAATTTTACAATGCCATGAAACAAAATCAAAATCAAAACCAAAACCAAACAAAACAAGCCAAAAGAAGGAGGAGGAGGAGGAGGAGGAGGAGGAGGAGGAGGAGGAGGAGGAGGAGGAGGAGGAGGAGGAGGAGGAGGAGAAGAAGAAGAAGAAGAAGAAGAAGAAGAAGAAGAAGAAGAAGAAGAAGAAGAAGAAGAAGCAATAAGCTATCAGTGTTTGAAATTCTGACTTTTGCAGAGGAGAATCGAATTTGCATAGATATTATACTATGATACTGTAAAATCCTTTATGTACTTCACAGAGATGATTTTATTTTAACTACTACAAAATGAACATTTGTATAAGACCTAAACAAAAACAGGTTATCTAAGAGGATACAATTCATCTTTCATAGGACATAAATTTATGGGTAGAAGCCTTCCACTAACTGGAAGATAGCCTTCAATGGGAAAATGGACCTCTCCTGTCAAGAAGTACCAATATGGATGGTTTATTCCTTATAATGTCTGCTATTTTTATATACATGTTAAGATCAATGACTAATTTGCAAACTATTGAAAATGCCTGCTAATAATGAGATATCACATCTGGTAGAAATATTTGAATGCATGTATATATGCATTCATCTATGTATGTATGTATGTGGATGTATACATGATAGACCCCAATATGCTGGAGAAGAGTAATTACACAGAAAAACTAACCTTTGGACTTAATTTTAATTGGATCCAAACAGACCTTTAATTAAAAACTAAGAATGACAGAAAAGGAAAATGAGGGAGCAATGGGTATCATATTTTTTGCCTTTTTAATCGTTGTGGCTGGGGGTGGAGGGAAAGAGAGAATTTGGAACTTAAAAAATTAAAATAAAAAGGTATCACAAAAAATAAAATTCCAATCTAAATGTAGTCCACTATATGTGAAAAAGTCAATTAGATTTTGCTGTGTGTATATGTATGTATATACATATATACACACAGTTTAGTATTTAAATTCATATATCTTACGACCACAAAGTGCTTGTATATTTAGTAATACTTTTGTTTTCAAATTGTTTAATTTACAGTTTTGAACCACATTAATGAGATTTTTTTCCTATCAAAAGTTTTTGCTTAGCCTACAAAAAGAAATGGATTGTACTTATACTTGCTCATTTTTCCATATGGCAGAAAATTATTTCAGTTATAGCCTAGTTTTAAAATTTATTACTGTTAAATAAACAATAGTAGCACACCCTCTGATACTCTTTCCTAATACCTATTTGAACTGGTAGATTGGGTAAGTAGATGACAGTTTATTACTTCTCTTTCAGGACCCTATGGAGTAACCATGAAGATTTGGATGTGAATTTGAAGTGCTATTGCCTGAAAACCCTCATTGGCTTGTTGTCCATTTATTACCTTGTTCATATTAATTACCAAGCCAGAGTTAATTAATTTTTACGTAGGGATATTTACTAAGGTAGTATATTAAGACCAGTTTGTACATAATAATACTCAACAATTTTAGGATACATCCTCTCCCAAATACATACAGTACTGAGGCAAAAGTGGGTATAACCTTAAGAAACACATGTGACAAAATGATAATGCACAGCTGCTGGCTTCTGATCTTTGTCCTTTTTTACCCTCATGAGGTTCTTATGAAGCTCCCCTGAGATGTATCAACTCCTTTCTGGGCCAAGAGGTTTGGAACAATTAAGCCATACTTCTCTTTGTCCAGAACAATCTCATTCTCTGACGTTACCTGTCATTAGAGGGTCATTTTTTGGCTTCTCTGTTCCTGTATGGATTCATTGTTATTACTAGTTCTTGATATGGTTAATAGACATGTGTATGCAACAATTTCTTTAAACTCATCCTGCACCTCCAATTCCTTCTAGCCACAAAAGTAAGGACCTAATTCCTCACTGTAATCCAAAAGAATAGCACTTGAAACAATTTTAGAATCTAGGTTTTTAAGTGAACAGAGTGTTGAACTTGCAAAATAAGGTAATATTGTAAAGCATCAAATAAAGATTATTAGTATTACTATTATAAGTATTATTAATGAATGAATCTATTTGTCTAATATACACAGTTTTAGAAATGTCTTTTCTCAACAATCTTGATGCATTTAATCATCTGACTGTCTTTCCAGTGGCTTGAAGCAACTGACTTTACAACCTGATTAACTAGATAAATGACTTGCTCATACTTAATTTAATCTTATAATTCATTGATTGTGTAAGCATCAAGCATATTCTCCCCTAATTAGTATTAATTAATTAATTAATATTAGTGCATAGAAAATATTGTTATATTAAGTGGTGATGTGGAATGTGAAATACCCTGATTATAGGGGAAAAAAAGAAAAGGTAATTGGCAGGTATACAAATATCCCAGAATTCATGTCTCTAATAGCTTGTGATCTGGCAGTGACTATGTTTGGTTCCCATATCACAACACTAAAAAAGGCATCACAGCAGTGAATCTAGATCAAATTTAAGAAAATATATAAATAAAACCCAAAGCTCAAGATGAGAACTATTTTCACCTATTTCTATTATCATAATTGAAAAAATTATGCCGGCTATTGGAAGGAAGTGTGCATATTCTTACACTATTGTAAATATATGGCATAGGGGGAAGATAATTGAATTTGGGGGAGAAGGTTAGAAAATTGGTGCAAATGGGACAGTTTCTGGATTTTGAGTTAGTAAATGGGTTAAAATCTGGGCTCTGCTTTTGCAATCCATATAGCATTTAACATATCCCCTAAGATCTTAGGACCACCAATTTATCATCTACAAAATAATGAGGTTAGAATAGATCATCATTAGCATCTCTCAACAGCTTTAATACTTTATTTCTTGGGAGATTTACTTTGTTCTGTGAATATATGGTTTATGTTAAATAGCTAGAAATTTCCTAGGATTTGAAAAAAAAATCCAAAATTTAATTTTTAAGCATTAATAGCTTAAGTTTCTGTTTCTTTATTTGTTTTGTTTTTGCCTTACTGCTATTTTGACCTTTACTAGTTTAAATCTTTTGAAATACCTTAAAAATAACATGAAGATATTTTAAATGGGAGAGATGTGAGGTAATGTTGTTAAATGTTGCCTTTCCTCTTCAGAAACATTTGCAAACTGTCTCTATCCTCAGTACAACATCATAAGGGACTACTGAAGATATTCCGTCAAGTTTAGGAGAGCCATCTTCCTATATGAGAAGCTGTAATGATTGGAATGATGCCACCTACTGGAGACTTGCTGTGGGAAAGCTCCACCATGAGGAAAATGCCTCAGAGGCATTGTGGCTTTTCCTTGATGTCAGGAAATGACATTTACTCATGGGTGCTGTCTATCAAGGCTACCAGCCAATCAACTTGAGGAGCTTCCTATTTTCTGGGAGGAGACAGGAAGGAGGAAAGGGAGCCTGCGCGGAGGGCTCTCGCACTTTTTGGGTTCCTGACTTGATGGTGGTGGTGGCAAAAGAGGACTTCACAGGAAATATGAGGAAAGATAGGAATGCCAGGCTGTTGGAATTCTGTTCTCAATCTTTTTCTTTCTATTTTCCAATAAACCCTACCTAAACTCGTTTTATCAGTGATTTTAGTCAGTTTTCCCCAAAACTGGGGGAACAGATTAGAATCCACATTTAGAATCTTAAATTACACAAAGCAAAGTAGTTTAATGGAGAGAACCAAGCTTAAAATTAGGAGAAACTCAGGTCAAGTTCTGCCCATCTCAGATACTTGCTAGAATTCTGAGAAAATCACTTACTAAAACAAAGTTATATACAACTTTCCAATGGTATACATTTCAAAGAAGCTGCTGATCGGCATTTTAGAGGGTGTTTCCTTAATAGAGATTTCCCTCTTAATGAAATCATAGGTCAAATCCCTACATACTATTATATCAAGAATGAATCAAATTTTAAATTCAAATATATTTCATATTTCAAGAGAGGAGTGATCCATTTTTTCTGCATCATTTCTATTTTATTGCATAACATAATATTTGAAGGATGACATTTGACATTAACCAGTTAATCAAGCAATTAATTCATCTATTTATTTATTTTTTATGGGGCAATGAGGGTTGTGATGCCAAGGGGCACACAGCCAGTAAGTGTCAAGTATCTGAATCCGGATTTGAACTCAGGTCCTCTTGAATCCAGGGCCAGTGCTTTATCCACTGTGCTACTAGCTGCCTTGTTAATCAGTTAATTAAAAACAATATGTATTTACCTTGGGTATCCTGATCACCAGTATTGGGCTTTGGCTAACTGTGAAGGACATATAACACATAAATTTACATAATAACATTAAATAACTGTAAATTAAAAATTAAAATAAATTATAAGTAAATAAAATATAATAACTTGATGCCATTGATATTTTCTTTAGGTACTCAACATACACACTTTGTTTCATGATTGCTCAGTATTTGAAGCAATTCCCCTAATCTATCTATAGGATCCAAGATGTATTATTTTCTGTCATCTCATTTTCCCTCATATTTTTTAAACTTGGTTATCATATTATAAAAAATCAAAACAACAGCTGACAAGTATTGACATGTTAATTATTCAAAGTAGACATTATATGCTATGGTTATAGGTTTAAAATCATGGAGGATTTGAAGTAGATTTGTATGCATGTGTCTGTGTTTGTGTGAGAGACAGACAGACAGAAGACAAATATAGAAATACAGAATGAGAAAGAGAGACAGAGAGAGAACCTTAATTCAAATTGGGCCAAGTAAATAAATTTACCAGGTAATAAGAATACAGATGATAAATGTGTATTATTTCAAATTAAGTAATTACCTTGAAATGTCATGTTTCAAATATTTTATTTTGTAATAGAATAACAATGGTGCAAATATAGGCAAAGAGAGCATCAGAGAGATAGAGGGAGTGACAGAAGAATAGAAGAGATCTTCAAAACATACATCAAATCATATCAGTGGGACCACAAGATCCTTAAGGTTAAAAAAAAAATCAGAGGAAATGAATATAACTTCCAAGCATGGGGAAAAGACTGAATACAACTATATAACTTCTTATGGAAAGGTGGTACTCAATTCAGAAACGAATATAAAGAATTGAGAATATCACTTTGGGAAAAATCTAATTTTGACTTTTAATTTGTAAGGAAAGTAGAAGAGAGCAATTGAGTTGAAAAGTGAGGTCTTGTTCATGGACTTATAAATACATTAATACAGTCATCTCAAAATTATTTTGCATGCTCCTAGGAAGACTGAATTTGGGCAATCCAAAATCACAGACAATCAGGAGCACCGAAAATTACATAATGGGACATATTTTGTATTTATCCATGATTGCAATCATGAAAATACTAAAGTCCTTGGGTGAATGGTGAAAAATCCAGCTGATCAACTGGTTTTGTCGAGTACATGACCTAAACAAATGATTTGCCTGTGTTCACCATTCCAACTTCCCTTCATCTGTGCACTGAGTAGAATAGTTTAGCATCATTTGGGCCCAACAATACCTAGGGGATTTTATGGTTACTTATAAAGGAGAAAAGAATCCTGAAATTGAAGAATAATTCATTTGGATAAGAGATGATATTCAAATCTATCACTTGGAAAATTTTAGTAATTTATTGTCTTTTGAAACTTAAAAAGATATATCAATTTATCAGTATGGATAGCCCCCTCTAATTGGTAAAATGCTAAGTACACCATGGTATCTATTACTGCATTATACTTGTTCATGTTTTTAAAATATATCCTCCATATGTTACCATAAAATTTTTTAAAAATTCTATTCAGATTCATTATTTGACAATTTAAAGGGCTGTAGTTTCAGGCAATGAAAAAAGTCAAAGGAAAAGATACTATTTTTTAAACTTTGAATACTGCCTGAAATTGCTAAAATAATCTTCTAGGTATATTCTACAATAACCCTGTCACACATCTGTCCGTTTAAAGAAATAGACACACATATGCCTGCAAAATATTATTCTCAAATATGAATATATGTTATTCCAAATAGGGATAATTTACTATTCATTTCATAAGTTGTTTGTAAATGCATGCACATAAATACTTATTACCTCATTAAATGTTCATCTTAATTTTTTTTTTGTGAGGCAATTGGGGTTAAGTGACTTGCCCAGGGTCACACAGCTAGTTAAATATTAAGTGTCTGAGGCCGGATTTGAACTCAGGTACTCCTGACTCCAGGGCAGGTGCTCTATCCACTGCTCCATCTAGCTGCCCCCATCTTAAAATTTTAAGTAGAGAGATGTGCAAGCCATTGATTCCATTTTGATCTGTTAAAATTGTTTATATTCTCCCTATCATATGACAGAAATTTGTATGAGTTTCTTTTCCTTGTAAGTGTAAGATCAGTAAATTATGTTTGATTACTCATTTATGAAAGTTTTCTGCACATTATTCATGTTTAAATTATGCTATCACTATATTATATTTTATTACTTTTAATTTACTATTTCAATCATTCAAAAATGAGAAAGTTTATGAAAGTATTTAATAAGAATTCAAAACATAATAAGCCATGAATACATAATCTTTACATGTAAAAGGTGACAGCCAGGAGTAAAGATAGCCATTTCAATAGAAAGATCCTGATAGAGTTCTAAGTCCCTGATGACATGAAAAATAGAAGTAAGCATTTCAAGACTAGCACACACTATATTATGGGGTATGTCTGAAATGTAGACTGTGCATGCTCAGATTATAGCAATGAGGTCAGCAGTGCTTCATTGCCCTCATATCCCAATATTATTGTGACTCTAAGCCTGCAATGGGTCTCATATCACCAACAATTTAGTTTCACCCATCTGTTTTATAAATGAAGCTATTTTAGACTGGAGTCTTACCATGCATCCCATTTTGGAACAAGTAGCAACTCAGTTTGACAGACTATAGAATGGTTTTGTCATGAATGGTCAGAATAAGGGTTTCTGCTCTAAAGAAACTTTGTCAAACAACATATACAATTAAAGAGTCAAGTACATGGAAGTTAATAAATGTAAGAAACAGCAGTTAGAGACCTTATATTAAGGCAAGAATGGTCCAAATTTTTGGAGGTCAAGGTAAAAAATAAGTGAATAAGGATGTATCCTTATTGATCATAAAATAAAGATTAGTTGATCTCTGTCTTCATTTATATTGCCTACTAGATATGAGCAGCCATATATGCAAAACTATTAAACATATCCAGAAATAGGTTAGATAGCTACAATTAAGTCTTTACTACAATGTACTGATTCAACATGAAAATATACTCAGATTACCTCATATTAGGCATGACAATTGTTTTTTCTCTCTCATTCTAGATCAATTTTTGTATATGTAGAAGAATTCAGCATGATCTATTATTCTTGAAATAAACAAATTTGTGGACCAATTAAGCTCTTAGGTCAATTACCTTCCAGAGGCTAAACTAGCTCATGGCCTGTCTTGGATTCCTTTTAAACAGTACTAGCACACAAATTCCATAGACACCTAGAAAAAAATGCATACATATTCTGGGTCAGTGGAAAGCATAACCCACATCTAATAACTCAGAAAGTTGATGTAATCTTCATTTTAGATAGAACAAGATGGTCATGAGAGGACATCATCTTCTAAAAAATGGAAAAGGAAAATTGCCCTGATATTCTAGAACTGGAGGGTAAAATAGAAATTGAAAGAATCCCTCAATCACCACTTGAAAGAGATCCCAAAATGAAAATTCCCAGGAATATTATATCCAAATTCAAAAGCTCTAAGGTCAAGGAGAAAATATTGAAAGCAACCAGAAAGAAACAATTCAAGTATTATTGTGCTACAATCAGGATAACACAAGATTTTGCAGTGTCCACATGAAAGGATCAGAGGGCTTTAATGACATTCCGGAAAGCAAAAGAACTGGTAATACAATCAAGAATCAACTACCCAGCAAAATTGAGTATAATCCTTCAGGGGAAAAATGGACATTCAATGAAAGAAAGGACTTTCAGGCATTCTTGATGAAAAGATCGGAGCTGAATAGAAAATTTGACTTTCAGATACAAGACTCAGGAGAAAAATAAAGAGGTAAACAGGATGAAGAAATCATAAGGTTTTAAAAGGTTAAACTGCATTCCTACATGGGAAGATATTTATAACTCATGAAAACCATCTCACTGTTAGATGAAGTATATGTAGATAGAAGGAACAGGTGTGGGTTGAATATAAAATGATAATATATGTAAAAAACAAATTTAAGGGGTGAGAGGAATTTAGTGTGAGAAACGGAAAGAGAGAGGTGGAATGAGATAAAGTAGCTCACATAAAAGAAGCAAGAAAAAGATTATACAGTGAAGGGGTAGATAGGAGAGGTGAGGCAGAATAAATGAACCTTACCCTCATCAGAATTGGCTCAGGAAAGTAGGAAGGGAAGGGAATAAGGGGGTGATAGATGGGAGTGCAGATTGGGAATGTCCTTTTGAGAAAGGACAGGATGAAAGGAGATAGAATGGAGTAAATGGTGTGGGGAAGGAATAAGATGGAGAGAAATATAGCAATAGAAACTATGAAAAAAATTGAAACAAGTTTGTCTGATAAAGGCCTCATTTTTCAACATATAGAGAACTGAGTCAAATTTATTAGAATGAGGGGGCAGCTGGGTGGAGCAGTGGATAAAGCACCAGCCCTGGATTCAGGAGGACCTGAGTTCAAATGCAGCCTCAGACACTAGCTCTGTGACCCTGGGCAAGTCGCTTAGCCCTCATTGCCCTGCAAAAAACAAAATGAAATGAAATGAAATGAAATAAGATAAAATGAGAGCCATTTTCCAATTGTTAAATGATCAAAAGCTATTAACAGTTTTTGAATGAAATAATAGAGCTATCTATAGCCATATAAAAAAAATGCTGCAAATTACTATTAATTGGAAAGATGTAAGTCAAAAGAATTCTGGGGTATTACCTCATACCTATTAGATTGGATAATAGGACAGCAGAGGAAAATTACAAATATTGGGCATATGGGGAAAATTAGACATTAATGCATTGTAGGTAGAGTTGTGGACTAAATTATCCATTCTGTGGCACAAATTGTAACTATGTCTAAAGGGTTATAAAACCATGTATAATATGATATAGTAATACCACTACTAGAGGGCTATATCAAAGGAGAAAACAAAAAGTTTTAAAAAATTATATATAGAGAGATATAGATATAGATAGATAGATAGATTTAGATATTCATATATTTCTATATCTATAATATATGAATATATTTATATTTATATATTTATAGCAGCTCTTTTCTGGTGGCAAAGAATTGGAAATTAAGGGGATGTCCATCAATTAGGGAATGGCTACACTGTAATAAAATAATGGAATTTGGCAGACACTCAGGGATCCCACCTGAATGATCTTACTGTTTGGGAAACCAGCTAGGGATGATTGGATATGGGCCACACCTGGCCTGCCCTGAGTGACATATGCTGCTGATGTCAGCAGGGAAACCACTCTCCACATCCACCTTGAAGGGCCTCCCTCTTGGGGGAGGGAAAGTAAAAGTAGAAAAAAGAATGCTCGCTGAGGGGAGCTTGTCTTTTCCTGTCAGTCAGTTTCTGGGAGGAGACTGCTGAGAGAATGAACAGCTTTTTCTTATTGAAACTATGGGCCCCAGGTGGTGAGGTAATAAAAATGAATCTACCTCTTTGAATTAGCTGAGCTGAAAGCAAGTTTGGGGATTGTGTTGGTCTTTGCTAGAGCCAGGGAGATTATCCATTTTCCTCTTTCCATATTCCCTTGTTTTGACTTTATTAATTTCACTTTTGTTGTGTATTTTATTCCCAATAATTAAACCTGATTATTTTGTGGAAAAGAGAATGTTAATCTCCTTTCTTATTGGCCTGGAAGAAATAACTAAAAAGGCAGTTTGGAAGGGAGAAAACTTTGGACCTACAGGTCCCTCATTATTTTCTGAGCCCCAATATTACAGTGAGCCACCCAATTAACTCTCTTCATATTAAATTTGGCCCCTACAGTTTGGTGAGCAAAGCCAGGATGTAAAGAATCTGGTGGATTTCTTTAACTCACCCCACCCACCCCTAACTTGGCCACAAGCCAACTAATCTAGTGGAACTCTGCCCACTGCCTCTGCATTTAACCAATCTCTCTTACTTTATTGTTTGTTTGTTTGTTTGTTTGTTTGTTTGGGGTTTTTTTGCAGGGTAATGGGGGTTAAGTGACTTCCTCAGGGTCACACAGTGTTAAGTGTCAGAGGCCGGATTTGAACTCAGGTCCCCCTGAATCCAGGGCCAGTGCTTTATCCACTGTGTCACCTAGCTACCCCCCTCCCTTACTTTAAACGCCTCTGAAGGATGATACAACTGTACATACCCAGTAATACCACTATTAAATCTATATCCCAAGGAGATCATAAAAAAGGGAAAATGGCCCACATGTACAAAAATATTTATAGCTACTATTTGTCTGGTGGCAAAGAACTAGAAATTGACGGGAAGTCCATTAAATGGGCAATGGCTCAACAAGTTGTCATATATGAATGTAATGGAATATTATTCTGCTGTAAGAAATGATAAGCTAGTGGATTTCAAAAGAACCTGGAAAGGCTCACATGAATGCTGAGTGAAATGAGCAGAACCAGGAGAACATTGCACACAGTGTCAACAATATTGTCAGATGATCAAATGTGATACATTTGGCTCTTCTAAGCAATACAATAATCCAAGGTAATTAATTCCAGAGGTCTCATGATGGAAAATGCTCTCCACATCTAGAAAAAAGAAATATGGAATCAGGATGCAGATTGAACCATACTGTTTCTACATTTTTTTCTTTTTTGATTTTTTTTCTGTTTTGTTGTGATAATTTTTTCACAACATGACTAACATAGAAAAAAAAAAGAATGACCCTAATTTCAGATATATAATCCATAAGTTGACCTTTCATAATGTTTAGTGTTTATGTTCTTAAAACACTAAATTTATTTAAATGTAAAAAGTCAGTAATAATATTAAAATTATTTAAGGATCACATGTTTTTTCATCTCTATATAGTAATCTTCATTACATGTTATTACTTGATTTTTTATCTATTCCATGTCCCTTATTCATGCCTTATAATCATATATATGTATCTGTGTCCCTTCTATCTCCCTATAAAGAAGTTAATAACCATTAAATTGTAGTCAGTGAAGGTTTGAAGTGTTTGTGTGTGTGTATATGTATATGTATATGTATATGTATGTTTGTGTGTGTGTGTTGCAAGAGGTTGAAAACTTCCTGTAAAACAATGTGGTGGGAGAAGCTGGAGAAAAAAATACCTTACTTTATACAGTGCAAAGTGTTTTCTTCACAACTCTGTGAAGAAGATCATTGAATAATTGAATTTACATTTGGACATTCTAATTTGACATTAGAGATCATCTAGCCTATATATCCATTATAGATAAGGAAACTCAGACTTGGGGAATGTAAAATCTTGGTCAATGTATAATAAATGATTTTTTACCTAGAAAGGTACACTTAATAGGGAATTGAAAGCCAAGATAATTAAGAGATAATGAGAGAGTACCAATCTATACTTAATTAGTTCAAAACCTAAGTCCTAAATACACCAAGCCCAAGATACTATAAGGACTAAAAGTTTCCAGTCTCTTGGATATTTGAAAGGTCTTTAAGATTGGGCAAAATGCTCCAGGATGAATAATGATCAAATGCTTTCCTAATTAAATAGGGGGAAAATCAAGAAAAAAAAACAATTAATAAAAATATACTAAGTGGTCCTGCCAGATGAATTTAATTCCTTTTTTTGGTGAGGTTGTTTACAAAGATGTTTTGGACATAGTTTGCCAAGGTTTTAATAATGTATTTGACAAAAAAATTAATGTCATCTTTATAATCTTTATGGGAAAAGTATAATTTAATAGAAGAGTTGAATAGTGGTGGTTGGTGACTCCTTGCTGACTTAAACTGAATCAGTTATTTGACTGCCTATTAAGAATAAGAAAGAAGTCTATGGTATCCTCAGTACATTTATCCAAGAAATGACAGAGATCTTCCTAAGTCCCATGAAAACTAAAAACTACACAGTTCTCTTGATTTATGTAGAGCTAAAGGTTACTGCCTGAAAAAAATTTAAAAAGCATAGACAAGGATAATAACATATTGGGCAAGAAAACGAATACTTCAAGAGAAAAAGTGTTCTGTCCAAAGGAAATGTTTGCAAGAAAAAAGAAGTCTGAATTTGGAAACAAAGAGCTAGTTAAAAATGTAATGCTTGAGAATTAGATTTAGACTTCCAGACTCTATATAGCTCAAAATTTAGGAATAGCAGACTGCTGGTGCCCCAGAGTTCAGCTAATAAAGAATTGTTAATAATGTATACCTTTGGAGACACATAAATTTAATTGGAATAATTTTAAATAGAAAAAGGAAGATAAAAAAGAGGAAAAGTTTCTATATAGATCTGCCAAGTCAGATATTATAACAAGTAGGGAGGGAAGGGATGGGAATTAGCAGAATAAATGCCCAGAAATTCACAGGAGACAAAATGCATATGAAAGAAGACAATAATAAAACACACTACTTCATATTTATATAAACAGATACACAACATATGAAAGCAAAGAATGTGAACTATATATGATAGTTCAAGGAGGAAAATACAACTGAAAGTTTCTAGGCTAGGCCCCATAACGGTAAAGTGACACTGGCCATTTGACTCTGATTGGTCTGCTGGGAATCTATCCAAAGGAAAAGAAATTACAATATGATATTGTTTGTTTTATAAATTTTGTCATATAAATAATGAATTAGAAAATAAAATAATGAAACTGAAAAACATCTCTCAGAGAAAAGAAAAATCAAAGAATAGGGAAACTTCATAGAATGGGTAAGATTCTGGTAACAGAGGTAGCATAAGGGAGTTAATCCTATTAAAACTTCTACTTGATTTCTGGACCCACTCTTACACCGTGGTTATTCCCTGCCTTTTCATCCATCTGTAGAATTTCAATTTCATCTTTTACTTTATCAATCACAGATGAGAATCGTACTTAACACTTCATCAAAATTTAAGACCATTAGGTGACAGCTACATATTTTTTCCATTCTGTCTCATGTCATTTTACTCAGACAAGTTCCCCCATTATTTCCTCCTTGAATCTGGTCTCAAATGAATAGGTGGCTCTTCTCCTTGCCAAGGCTAACTACTCTTTTTTGTTTTTGTTTTGTTTTGTTTTGTTTTGTTTTGTTTTGTTTTGTTTTGTTTTTTGTTTTGTGGGGCAATGATGGTTGTTAAGTGACTTGCCCAGGCATTTGGAAATGCTTACAAACTTACCTATCTCTCCCCCAGACTTGAGAAAAATTCTGGCTTGGTCCAATTATTATTTTCAGTAATCATTCTATGTCCCTCTTCCCTGTCTAGGCTAATGTCCTTGAGAAAACTGTCAACACTCAGTTCATCCAATTTCTCTCTTCAAGTTCTTTCTAACCTTTCTTAAATTTGTTTTCTGACATTATCCAAAAAATGTAGATTCCACAAATATACAATATTACCAGTGATTTCTTTTGAAATCTAATGACTTTTAGAAAAATCTTCATTCTTCTTCACTTCTTTGCAATCTAAGATCATGATCTCATCCTGGGTCTACTCTATTCTCTATCTTCTTGCTGCAATGTTCTTTCCAGGTTTTTATTCTACTTATCTGACCATTCCTCAGTTCCTTTTGGTGGATAATCATCTATGTCATACACACTGTCTGTGTTCCCCAAAGTTCTGTACTAGGTCCTTGTGTCCTCTCTATGTAATATCATTTTGGTGATGTTGCTATCTGCTATGGGTACCATTATCATATACAGATGGCCTCCAGTTCTATACAGTTATACTCTTCCTCCAGAAAGCTAGGTTTTCATTACTAAGTCGCTTTTGAACAATGCAAACTGAGTGTAATGAAAGCATTTCAAATTCAAAAGCTCCCAAGCAGAATTAATCAGCCTTACTCCCAAAGGTTTGTTCTTTCCAACTTTACTCTTACTTTTATGGGCACTACTATCATCCTGATCATCAAGCTAACAACAATGTCTTCATTGACTACTACTTCTTACTCCACAATTCAGTCTCTTATCAAATCATATTGATTCTCTCTTCACAACTATACACATTCTTTCCACTTACACAGCTATACTATTTACAAAGTCACTAGTCACTTTTCCCCTGAACTATTACAATTGGCTTCTAATTGGTCTCCCTGTTTCAATTCTATCCTTTATCTAATCCATGCTGAATTCAAGTCCTGAAGTGATTTCCTAAAGCACAATTCTGACCACGTCATGGCACTGCTCAAAATTTCACGTCATGTTTGTCTTATATATTTTTTTTTCTTTTTTGCAGGGCAATGGGGTTAAGTGACTTGCCCAGGGTCACACAGCTAGTAAGTGTCAAGTGTCTGAGGCCAGATTTGAACTCAGGTACTCCTGAATCCAGGGCTGGTGCTTTATCCACTGCGCCACCTAGCTGCCCTTATATAATTTTTAATAACCTAAACCATTCTTACATTTATGTCTTCTTAATTTTACTCCTAGCCAAACACTCTATAATCTATCTCCACTACTTTCCTTACTATTATATACAACCCTCCATATTATGAACCTGTGGCTTTGCAGTTTCCCTGTACCATGAATGTACATTTCTTCACTTTGACTTTTTAGTTTCCCTACCTTCTTCTGAGATTTAGCTTAAGGACAGTTTTCTAAAGAACTTTCCTGTCATTCCAGGTGTTAGTCTCTTCCCTCTGAGATTACTTATTTCCACTCTGTATAGATTTTTCATTAAAATAATTATTGACTTGCAACAAATAAATGGCACAATGGATGGAGAGCTGGTCCTGGACTTTATTCTCACCTCAGACACTTACTAGCTATGTGACCCTGGTCAAGTGACTTACACCTAATTGTGGTAAAACATCAGGAGCAATCTCCAGTCATCCAGATATATATCTTGCCACTGGATCCAGATGGTTCTGGAGGGGAGAGTGAGGTTGGTGACCTTGTACAGCCCTCCCTCACTTAAGTCAAATTCTGTGCCAGTCATGACATCACCCCAATGTCATGGTCCTCTTCAAGTATGAAGGATAAACAAAGGAATAATAGTTTTTGTTTCTTTTTTTCCTTTTGAGGGGCAATGAGGGTTAAGTGACTTGCCCAGGGTCACACAGCTAGTAAGTGTCAAGTGGTTGAGGCTGGATTTGAACTCAGGTCCTCCTGAACCCAGTGCCAGTGCTTTATCCACTGCACCACCTAGATGTCCCAAGAATAATAGTTTTTAACTAATTGTAAGCTCCATTTAAATGGGTAATGCTTAACAGTAGCATCCATGTGGCCTGCCCAATGCTTAGCATAGTGTTTGACACATAAGACATACTCATAAAAATGCTGTTAAATCTCTGTTTGATCCACTGCTTTATTGACAGGAATACCTAGGTTTGGCACTTCTTTCAGAGACATATTTTGATAACCTTAACATGTCACTTAACTCACTCTGAACTTGAATTTCTTCATATGTAAGATCATGTTTGTAATACTATCAACTGTGTTATTAGCATTTCAGGGGTTTCCGATGAGATATTTTTTGTAAAAGCTCTTTGTAAACCTTAAAGCAGTACATAAATAGGGGAAGTGATTATTTTGATGAAGAAGAGAGGAGACAGAGCTTCCATCTGTTGCCTTTAAAAAGGAGGATAATCTTTGGCTTGTAAGAACAGAAAAAAACATTGAAAAAAAGACAAAAAACTCAACAAGATTAATTGAGAGGGGTACGATAAGTCCAACAAAGGCAATGGAACAAAATAGAGTTGAATTAGAGTTTTTTCTTAACCCAGAAAAGGAAATTAAAGAATTATTTTCCATAACATTATCATGGAGAAGGGAGTCTTGGTAACTGGATTCTATTAGAAGCTATGGACAACTAGGATTCATCTCAAATAACATGTTTAGTTATCTATACCTGTCCTAGTATAGGAAGTTTATGATTACCTAGAGAAAGCCAATACTTTAAGTGATTATGGGGCCTGAGATGCAGAAGTAAAATATGGTGGTTTTAGAAATATTAAGTGATTATAGTAAGTCTGTGTCTTATAATTTGGAACACAGAGTGATTTTCATCATTCTTTCATTCATTGCATCATCCATAAATTGATATTATCTTAATAAAGGTGCAGAGTAGAAGGAAATACAAATACTAAGATTGATGATGATGATATAAATAGTAAACAAAAGGAAACTGGGAGAGGAGAATGAAATTTACCAGTGCACTGACAAAAGAATGGAGTAGAGGAGGAAGCTCAATTTCTATATTCTAATAGATCTATCATTCATTAGGGACACAAAACAAGTAAGGTGCAAGGAGTGTGTAAAATATGAACGGAAAAATAGAATTTAGAATAGAGTGCCAGAAAATAATGTTAAATATTTAATACTTTAAATAGGAAGGGTGAAGAAGAGATATTTCTTATCTGAGCATTGAAAGGGAAAGATCAGAAGAAAGAAACAAGTAAGTAAATGGAAAGAAAGGAAAATTAACAACAAATAAATTCAAGGATCTTGTAATAAAATAGGTCAACAAGATGGAGAGGGGGAAGAGCCTATGAGAACTGACTGGCATCAAATAAATCTAAGCATAATTAATTTTTGGAACAAAATGCTGACTTAAAAGAAGAAAGAGGTAAAGTCAATATAAATGAAATAAATGAAGGAAATATACTTCTAAAAATAATAAAAATATGAGTAGATAAAAATCCAATAAAGCAAAGGATAATGACAGAAAGTATAGCAAAATAAATATACACAAAGAAAAGCACACACATATACACATAGAATGAAAATTTGAGGGAGGAATGAAATTTAGTCTGAATCAGGCTTCTTTTTTGCCACCCCCACCTAATGCAGAGTTTTGTTTTTGTTGTTTATTGTTTGTTTTTTTTTTCCAGGGCAATGAGGGTTAAGTGACTTGCCCAGGGTCACACAGCTAGTGTCAAGTGTCTGAGGATGGATTTGAACTCAGGTCCTCCTGAATCCAGGACAGGAACTTTATCCACTGTGCCACCTAGCTTCTCTCTGTGGTATATGATTGTGATGAAATACTATTGTGGTATAAGAAATGGTGAACAAGAGGATTTTACAAAAAAAAACTGAGAAGATTTCTATGAAATCACGCAAATCAATATAAAAAATTCATATCCTTTGACGATTTATAAAGTGGGGAATATCTCCTTTTTAGTATCTTTGGCTCATTTCCCTATATACTTGAGAAATGAGACCTTTATCAAAGAAACTTACTATAAGTCCCCATGCCCAGTTTCATGATTTCTTTCTAATTTTGGCTGGAGTAATTTTGTTTGTGCAAAAGCTTTTTAACTTAATGAAACAAAACTTTCTATTTCATTTCCCATGACATTCTTTATCTCTTGTTTGGTCATAAACTCTTTCCTCCTTTATATATGTGACAGGCACATTTTTTTCTATGTTCTAAATTATTTAGGATATCACTCCTTATGTAAATAATACCCATTTTGATCTTATATTGGTATATACAGAATAACAGTAACAGCCTAAGAACCCATCATGTAGTACCAGTTAACCAATGTTAAGGGCTAACATTCTAGCTAAACTGCCTAAAATATCTAATGAGTGGTCGCCAATAAATTATAAGCTTTAGCAAGAGTTAGACTTTTAAGCATTTATTAAGGAGAATAAGAATTTGGTAAAGAGAGAGAGAAAGGCCTAGAATCCTATCTATTAAAGGGAGAGCGCATTTCTAGCTCCCCTCTCTACCAGTGTCCTCAGGAAAGAGAGTACGACCAAGCGCCAGTCTCTTCCTTCCTCCTCCCACTAGCCCACAGTCACTTCCTGACGCCAAAGAAAAGACTCCTGGTCTTGCCCTCAAAGACCTTCGCTTCATGGGCGGAACTCTTCTACAGTAAGTCTCCAACAGGTAGCATCATTCCAATCATTACACCAATCAGATTTTACAAATTACAATACCAGGCCTTACCCTATTCTAGGCAAGGGTGTCGCCCCCCCACCCACCCAGAACAATACTGTGTTAACATACATAACTCTTCAAGAAAGAAAATCTGTCCTGGGGTTTGACCAATCAGATTACTCCATTTACCAACAAATCTGATTGTGGCCTCAGGCCCCAACCCTATGCTGGAGTGAAAATGTCTCCATTCCCCACTAAACAGTGCTTGTGTAAACATAACATTTCAAAATAAAACTCAAGTCAGGGCTTGAGCTCTGAGTCATGTGGGGAACACCTTGGGCACCTCAAGGTGAACTCCCAGCCCAGCCCGACTCCCACAAAACCCAGGCCCTTCTTCAGGCCCTTATCGGGCCTAAGGCCCAGGAGCCTTGGCTTGAAGCCTCTTTTGTGGAGCGGCCCCCTGCTGGGAGGTTTCGGGCCAAAAAGCTGTTGGCCTGAAACCAGACTCATTCGCTGCCTTTAGGGCTCTGAGAAGAGTCCAAATATAGTCTTTTCTCTCATACAGAAACCTGGAAGGGAAATGTATGAGGGAGGAAAACTCATGTGTTCAGTAAGTCAGTAGTCTGGACTACAGACCTTAGTGTTTTAGGTAAATTCAGGAAGCAACATCTGTACACATAACCACATCTTTGCTAATTGTTCACCTCCTTATTGCCCTCAAGTGAGAGCAAAGCATCTGCTATGAACTGGACAAAACATTGACAAGCTCTTTCACTTTACAATGAATTAAATACTTACACTATTGACTTTTATTGGCAGTTCCTTTCCAGGCAGAAAACTGAAAGTGCATAAACTGGTTGTCTCATTAGCAATATAATGAAGTCCAGCCAGGTATTCCCTCACCAAGAATCTTTGACATCCAGTTAGATCTTAGTATATCTTCCCATGTAGCCAAGAAGTTTTCAAAACCTGCCCTTTCTCTTCTTGGTTCTCATTTTCAAACAAGAGATGTCAGCAAACAAGGATCAGACATTTCTGAGAGGCTTCCCCTCCACAGGCTTCATCCAGCCAATCAGGAAGTAGCAGACAAAGCCTTTTTATCAACTGCTTTCTTCCTGCCACAACTTCAAAAGAGCTACTTGTTGACTCCCTGCTGAGTCTTTCCTCTCATGATCATTCTTGGTGACTTCATTCATGCTCTATGCTTTCTTCCTGTCAAGTTTTTCAGTCTTCTTTAACACTGTATTTATTTGTTCAGTGGCTGAAGTCAGAGGTTCCTAGAAATCAGTGACTCACCTTTCACTTGAGGTTACAATCTGACCAATTCTCCCTATGATTAGTTTTCAAAATTTTTTGTTGTTTTTAAGTACATGAATTTTACCATCTTGAATCTTAAATATTTGCATGCAAAAGACAGAAGTCCAAATACTCTGCATTTGCAATGCAACTACTACTCACAATGTTTGCACAATGATACTCCACCAAAGTCAATAACCTTGAAAAGTGTTTTTTTCATATTTGCATCTAAGTATCTAAAAAAACCCGTTCTTTTTCTGCTCCCTTTTTTTTTGTGGGGCAATGAGGGCTAAGTGACTTGCCTAGGGTCACACAGCTAGTTAATTGTCAAGTGTCTGAGGCTGGATTTGAACTCAGATCTTCCTGAATCCAAAGATAGTACTTTATCCACTGCACCACCTAGCTGGCCTTCTGCTCCTTTTAATTACAAAATTCTTCACATTATAAATGAAAAAGCATTCTACATTCTTTAGAAAATGAATTAAACATTTACCTCTATATCACATTTAAAATATTTTTGTGTTTTTTTACCAAATAGTTCAAGACTTATGTCACAACTCTATTTTATTTTGCTTACATTTTTTACAGTGTTGATTACACACAATCTTTTTTCTTGCTACTTTTAGATCTCAAACTCTTCAATCTGTGAGAGATGATTCTCTCTTTCCATATATATAAATATATGTATATATATATATATATATATTTACCCATATTTTATTTATAAAACAAATATTGTTTGGGGAGGCTAGGTGGCACAGTGAATAAAGCACTGGCCCTGGATTCAGGGAGTACCTGAGTTCAAATCCGACCTCAGACACTTGACACTTACTAGCTGTGTGACCCTGGGCAAGTCACTTAACCCCCATTGCTCCACAAAAAAAAAACAAAAACAACAACAACAACAAAAAGCAAATATTGTTTTAGCCACATTTAGTACTGAACTGCTCCATACAAAAACCAAATAACTTAAAATTGGTATGGTACTTGATATCTCTTATAAACAAAAGAAATTAAGCATAATAAAAGTTTTAGGAGCTAGGTGAGATCAGGAAAGTATTTATGTTAGAGGCAATATATGAACTTGGGAGCTACATGTTGAAGGAAAAAAAGAAATTATAAGGGATTTCATTACAAGAATGGAGATGGCTAACATGAAGTCATGGAGATGGATGATCTTGTTTCCTGTATAAAGAACTGATCTGGTTGAATCACATATGATGATGAGGGGAATAACATACAGTGGAACTTAAAAAATAGTTTGGGGACAAGTTTTGAAGTTTTACCTAAATTAAATTTCATCATAGAAGTAATAAGATATTAAGTAAAGGAATGACATGATCAAATCTATAGTTCAGGAGACATCACTTTGTCAGGTTTGTGGAGAACAATTTGGGAAGATCGATTAGTTACTTGAGTTCAAAGGAAGAAATGATTCAACATTGGACAAAGAAAATGATTATGTGAGGTAAAAGAAGGGGTCAAGTGAAATAAATACTTTAAAGGTAGAAATGGAAAGGAATTGGTAACTAATTTGATATGTGGTGTGAAGGAAATTGACTAGTTGAGGATAACTCCAAAGTTATCTGGCAGAAACAAAGAGTCATGGAAACTTTGACAGTAATAGAGATATTTGAAAGATGATTTAATTTGGCAAAAAACATTTGAGGAGTCCTATTTTGGTCATAATTATTTTGAGATGTCTCTAGAATGCAGTTTGAAATCAAATAGGAACAAGAAACTGGAACAGAGAAACAATCTCTGGCTCTCTCTGTCTCTCTGTCTCTCTATTTCTCTGTGTGTGTGTGTGAGAGAGAGAGAGAGAGTCTGTGTGTGTGTGTATGTGTACCTTTGTAAGGGAATTCTAACAGACCTTAGGGAAAGGGAACTAGCATTCAGCTGATTCCAATTTTGCTTCCAAAACCCCAGAAATCATTTGTGAAAGATACTGAGGAATTGCCCAGAATGAAAATAGTTAGAAAGAGCTTTGATGTCCAGTCCCTAGGGAAATTGCTATCTTTGAGTCAGAAAGTGAGCCACAGGGCTCAAAAAGGGAAAAAGAAATATGAATTTATCAAAGATCTCAGCAGGAAGAAATCTAAGTTAAAGACATTGAACACAATCAGAAAAAGTAGATTGAAATGAATTAATGACTGATGAATTTGATGACCAAATGGTTATGTTATATGAGAGGTTAACTTGAGAAATCTGATGAACTTAAGAAAAAAAAACTGGTTTTATGAACCTTTCCACCTTTCAGAAGATGATTCTATAAAATACAGAGAATTTCAAACATTGCAATTTATTTTAGTGACTTTACATTATAGCAACAGAAGTAAGAGAGGAAATCAAGGCAATTACTCAGATATGTAAAACGACAATATGGATGCACATTTCACTGCAAACTTTTACTTGTTCAAATTTTTTCATAGCCTTTTAAAAATATACCTATCTGGACTTGTGGAAGAAAGAGTATGAAAAAATATTTCTATAAGGAAAGCTTTGGTTTTGTCTTTATTTGTTTTAATGGAACCAAAATGATCTATTATGTGTGAATATGTTGTTATATACATTTCTATTCCCTGCCCCAAATGGATCTGCCATTGTAGTATGCTGAAAGTCCATGATTATTTCAAAGGATCCAGGGATTCAGTCTTGCTTTTCTATTTTAATTTTCAGTGCTTAACAGAATCTTTGGCACATGAAAACTGTTTAATGCATGTTTCCCCACCCCACTCATTCAATCATCATCACCTTCAAACTACCTATTATGTTGCTAGATGCTATATAAAACCACCCCTTGCTATGCAGAAACTATGTGTCTAACACGGTACTGAAAAAAGATAGAAACAATAGAATCAATAATTATTCTAGCATATATGCTTGTAATTACACTTAGTAGGACTATTGTCACCTTCCTCTAAGCCCAGTCTTGCTTATAGATATCTTTTTGGGGGGCGGGATTGGGCAATGAGGGTTAAGTGACTTGCCCAAGGTCACACAGCTAGTAAGCGTCAAGTGTCTCAGGCTAGATTTGAACCCAAGCACTCCTGAATTCAGGGCCAGTGCTCTATCCACCGTGCCACATAGCTGCCCCACTTGTAGATATCTTTATATATAATTGTAAAAGTCTTAAATGAAATATGTTCCTCTCTTTCTGTTTCTTTATATTTCTGCACTATGATCTTGTTTTGACACTCTGAGGAAGACAGCAAAGGATCAATACAAAGTAGATTTCTCTAAGAAGTGACAGATCTGCCTGGAAGTTCAACATTAATTTGATTAGATACACACTAATGTAATAATAACTGTACTGGAATACCTTAATTCGGAATGTTGTAATTTAGAGAAAATCAGACGGTAGATGAAGAAAGTCTGTGGGGCGGCTAGGTGGCGCAGTGGATAAAGCACTGGCCCTGGATTCAGGAGTTCCTGAGTTCAAATCCACCCTCAGACACTTGACACTTACTAGCTGTGTGACCTTGGGCAAGTCACTTAAGCCCCATTGTCCTGCCCCTCCCCCCAAAAAAAGTCTGCAACATGATAACTGTCTTTGGGGTAATGGGATATTTAGATATATAGAAAGCATTGAAATAAACCACAGCTTATTATCTTTTCTTTTCTTCACTTTTATTATATGCAAGACTTTCTGCTAGGCTCTTTACTTACAAATATGTGTGATGATTATTTAATATCTATGAGTACTTTGATTTCTTTCCAGCTACTCCTGGGCATTATGGAAAATTAAAATTATTTCATTCATATTCACATCCAACAAATATTTAGGCTCCTGTCAATGACACTGTGCTAGCCACTAAGGAAATATATACTAAAGAAAGCTAAATAAGACATAGTGACTGATGAAAAATGAAGCATTTTTAGTTATCTTAAGTTTTAATAGTTTAATTTAAGTTTCTAAATTAGCATGATGACAAATATGAGGAGAATTCAGTTTGCTGGAGTAGTTTATAATCTTAATGAACCAGAAATAAGATGCTTGACCCTAAAGCAGGTCTAGGTGATGTTAAAATGTAATCTGTGCATGATCAGACTGCGTATTTCCTTATTAAGTGTCAAAACTTTCATTACCTCAAGAGCCTTTTTTGATGGGGCTCATTTTATTTTCTGCCAAATAAACTAGTCAGAACCCTTTATTAACATGTAAGTATATGAAGAAGACTAATAGTGACAATTACATAAATTTGCATTGTAAGCTAACTTCTCCCATTAGTAAATACCTAAGAAAAATCTTCCCTTTATTTTGATTATGTCTTACATCTAATAAGTTGATACATGTTCCTTTAAATAGTGAATAAAAATATGTCATTGCTTTTAAAAATTTTGCAAAAAAGTTTTCCATGTATGATATCATGTGTTTCTCACTATGTCCTTAAATATCAGTAAGTACTACTGCTAATATAATTGTCATTTTATTGATTAGCTGTAAACTGAGGCCTATAAAAAGTAAATGACTTTCCCATGCTAATAAAATTGTTAGAAGTCAGAGGTGGAGCTTGACCCATTCCTCTCCTTATTCTAAGCCCAGAGTGATTGCCATTAATGCATAAGACCTCAGAGTAAAATACAAAAGAACTCTTCAAGAATCTGAAGATGTTATAGAAAGCACCCATCAATTTTTCTCCTGACTAGGTTTATGTAAGCTACTGGAGTGCATGACTTGCCACAGCATATTGTTCCTAATGGGTGATTAAAAATGCTTGTTGAATTATATTGTACAAGATTTACTTTTATTATTCCTTGCCTGAGATTATGCATAAATTTTTCTATGCCACAGGGCTTTTTGAGATGATACATTTAAAATTCTATAAAAGCCAAAGTTCTATACAAAATGTTCATTTTTATTACTATGATTTTCTTTTGGGAACTCTATTTAAAACGACTTATTAAGAGGAAAAGGATCATGCTTTTGGATCATGATGCATAATTATAATAATTAGTCATATTTATAGAAGGTTTTGCAGTTTGGAAATTGTTGGGTCTTTTGCCCAACAACCTTGTGAAGAATGAGGAAACCGAGGCTTAACAAAATGAAGTGCCTTGCCCAAAGTCACATTATGAGTAAGTTTTAGAGCTAAGACTCAAACCTAGATCATTTGAATGAAGACTGAAAAAAATCAATGATGCTATTATGTTAGATGGAACATTCTTCCTGTATTTTATGAAAGATTTTGGAAAATGTGACTTTAACATCAACTTTTAACTTTCTCTAAACTTTTTTTCAGTATTGAGAAAGTTTAAACAATTCCTAAGCTACAATGCTTCTATTTTCATTTTGTATTTATTTTATTTTTGCTTGTTAGACTTCCTATTATATTAGATTTCCACATGGTAAGAATGTTTTATAAAATTCTACTTAGTTATAGCAACTGGGACAGCTACTTATCATAAAGACATTGATAGGAATATGTACTATTTTTTGAAGTTAAACAGTACAATCTATTTAGTATTTTTCATCATAATAATTTTTTATAGTCATAGACTGGTCAAACAAAGTATTTTCCCTATAAATATAAACATGCTCATTTATTGTTCTGTGGTTTTTTTGTAGGTCAATGGGGGTTAAGTGACTTGCCCAGGGTCACACAGCTAGTAAGTGTCAAGAGTCTGAGGCTGGCTTTGAACTCATGTTCTCCTGAATCCAGGGCCAGTGCTTTATCCACTGTGCCACCTAGCTGCCCCTGTTGTTGTTGTTGTTGTTGTTGTTGCTGCTTGTTTTTGTTTTTGTTTTTTAGAAAAAATGCCATAGTATTTCAGCTTCAGAAATTTGGAGGAGAAAATTCTATTTTCTTGAAATCATTTATGATATTTATGAACATCTTATATATCAAAGGAGTACAAACTTCAGTGGACTTCTGGACCCTATATTTTCATGGTTTTGTTTATCACCTAATGAGAGTTATGCTTTGCTATTTCAACATTTCAAAGAATATTTTGTTTGATGTTTGTGAGGATGCTTTGCAACAGTATAGATTGAAATAAATCCTTCAAATAATGGAATAATGGTTCATATAAATCCTTCATAAAAAGTCCACTCAAATTTCTAGGGTTCTCCCTCTAGGCATACTATCTTGGTTAAAAACTATAATATTAGACCACCTGTCCACTGGCTTTCCCTTACTCTTGCTACATGCTGGCCAAACTTTTCTAATCACTCATCTTTAAGATGGTGCCTTTTTAATCAGTGGTGTCAAACTCCAACATAAACAGGGCCACTAAACTGTCCATAATGGTCCCTGCAAATCTCATAATGACTTAGAAAACCACATGTTAACATTATCTATGTTATACTGTATTATTATTTATTTTGTTAAATATTTTGAAATTAAAATTTGATCTGGTTCAGGTCACATTCAAGAGTACTGGAAAATTTAATGCACAATTTGTTTTGCTCATTTTTGTGTGAAGCAATAGACAATTAGTCACATATTAAAGTCTGGATTGGAATCATAATTTTCTGAGAAAACAGTGACTGACTACTACAGCCTTCTTCTGTGTGCTAGATCTCAAAATGTCTTGAAAATATCTCTTATTTCTCCAAATTTTATCCCAGGTTCTGATGAAGAGAGGACCCTTCTAGACAGGAACAAGTTCTCTACTTTTGCCATTGGTCCAATCCTCTCCCATATTTTCTTTTTTTTAGGGGGGGGTATTGGGTTCAGGGCAATGAGGGTTAAGTGACTTGCTCAGGGTCACACAGCTAGTAAGTGTCAAGTGTCTGAGGCTGGATTTGAACTCAGGTCCTCCTGAATCCAGGCCTGGTGCTTTATCCATTGTGCCCCTAGCTGTCCCCCTCTCCCATATCTTCTTGAAAAATCACTTCTGCTCTCTTTTTTTATTTTTTATTTTTATTTTTTTTAGTGAGGCAATTGGGGTTAAGTGACTTGACCAGGGTCACATAGCTAGTAAATGTTAAGTGTCTGAGGCCAGATTTGAACTCAGGTACTCCTGACTCCAGGGCCGGTGCTCTATCCACTGTGCCACCCAGCTGCCCCTCTGCTCGCTTTCTAATCTTAAATAGAATCTTGTTATATTATTCCCCAATTCCTAAAAAAAAAGTCAGTCTTCCTCATTTAAAAAGTGTTAATTGACCATTCTTTCTCCTCACCTCACACTATTATATTTCTTCTCAAAACCTACAGAAAGTTTCCTAGAATCATTGCCCCCATACTTTTGCTATACTCAGTGTAGATGACATTGTGGATAGAACATTATAAATGGTGTCAGAAAACGCTCACGTTAAATCCTATCATCAATGTGTTAGGTATATGATTCTGTTTAAGTCACTTAACCTCCTTAGTCTCAGGTTTATCATCTATAAAAAATGGATGAAAAGAATAGTATCTACATCACAGGGATATTGTAAGAGATCAAGTGCGCTAATGGATGTAAACTCTGATTTAAGAATTATCCTACCTGATTTCTATTGATTCCAGCCACCCCACCAGTTGGGTCACTCCATTTTAGTCTTCCTTTGTCATCTGTGCCCTGCCCATTACCTGTGGATGTACACCAAAGAACTGTCCTTATTGTCTTACCTGCTATCCTATTACTCTTCAAAACTTCCAAATAAGGAAGTGAAGTACTGTGGACCCCGATGATATCTTGCAGTCCCCCAAAGCAGCAGTCTCAGAAGTTGCCTCAATTTATCACTATTAAGTATAACTATTCAGTTGCCAAGAGTTGTTGTTTTTTACCCATATTACATGTCTTTGATCTCTCCCCTTTACTCCATTCCTATGGCCAGCATGTTATTATAGACCCTAATCAGTTCTCTGGATGTTTTTAATAGTTACAAACATACCAGCCTTCACTTTTATACCAAGTAATATTCTAAAATCATAAATCTGAGACACTACTCAGTTAACTACACAGGACACTCTAGTGCCTTTTGATAAAGTAGTATATTCTCTACTGTCCTTTCTTTCTTCCTCCCTCCCTCCCTTCCTTCTTTTCTTTCTTTCTTTCTTTCTTTCTTTCTTTCTTTCTTTCTTTCTCTCTCTCTCTCTCTCTCTCTCTCTTTCTTTCTTTCTTTCTTTCTTTTCTTTCTTTCTTCCTTCCATCTTTTCTTTCTTTCTTTCGTTCATTCTTTTTCTTTTTTGTGGGGAAAGGAGGGTTAACTGACTTGTCCAGGTCACACAGCTAGTATCAAGTGTCTGAGGATGGATTTGAACTCAGGTCCCCCTGAATTCAGGGCATACACTTTATCCAATGCATCACTTAGCTGCCACCATGCTCTGTTGTCATTTACATTCCTTGCAAGTGAAAACTGGAAAATAGTATGGCAGAAACTAGGCATAGATCAATATCTTACACCTTATACTAAAATAAGGTCAAAATGGATACATGATGTAGACATAAAAGGTGATACTATAGGTAAATTAGGAGAGGAAAGAATGGTTTAACTCTCAGATTTATGGAAAGGAGAACAGTTTATGACCAAACAACAGGTAGAGAATATTATGAAAAGCAAAATGGATGATTTTGATTACATGAAATTAAAAAGTTTTTGTACAAACAGAAGCAATGCATTCAAATAAGAAGGGAGGCAGAATGCTGGGAAATAATTTTATAACCTGGATTTCTATTAAAGGCCTTATTTCTAAAATATATTGGGAACTAAAACAAATTTGGTAGAATGCAAGTCATTCCCTAATTGAGAAATGGTCAAAGGTTAAGAAAAAGTTGTTTTCAGGTGGAGAAATCAAACCTATCTATTACCATATGAAAAAGTGTTCTAAAACACTATTGATTAGAGAAATGCAAATTAAAACAACTCTGAGGTGCCACCTTGCACCTATCACATTGGCTAATATGACAAAAAAGGAAAATAATAAATGTTCAAGAAGCTGTAGAAAAATGGAATGCTAATGCATTATTGGTGGACCTGTGAACTTATCCAACCATTCTCGAGAACAATTTGGAACTATACCCAAAGCACTATCAAGATGTGCATACCCTTTGACCCAGCAATACTACTATTAGGTCTTTTTTCCCAAAGAGATCATAAAAAGGGGAAAAGGACCCATATATACAAAAAATATTTATAGCTGCTCTTTTTGTGGTGGCAAGGAATTGGAAATTGAGGGGATGCCTATCATTTGGGGAATGGCTGAACAAGTTGTGGTATATGAATGTAATGGAATAGTATTGTGCTGTAAGAAATGATGAGCAGGCATATTTCAGAGAAAGCTGGAAAGACTTTCATGAACCAATGATGAGTGAGATGAGCATAACCGGGAGAATATCGTACACAGTAACAACAACATTATGTGTTGATCAACTGTGATAGACTTGATTCTTCTCAGAAATACAATGGTCCAAGAGGTTTCAAGGGACACATGATGGAAAATGCTTTCCAAATCCAGAAAAAAAAAACTGTGGTATTTAGATTCAGATTGAACCATACTATTTCTACTTTTTTTTTCTTTTTTGTGGTTTTTCCCTTTTGATCTGATTCTTCTTTCACAGCATGACTAATGCAGAAATACATTTAATGTGATTGTACACATTGTTAGGGTCAAATCTAATATATGGAAAGTTAATTGGGTGACTCGCCAAAATACTGGGGTCCCAGAAATAATGAGGGACCTCTAGGTTCAAAGCTCTCTCCCCTCTGAAGTGCCCTTTTAGATATTTCTCCCAGACCAATAAAAAAGGAGCCTTACAGCTTCTTTTCCACAAAAGGATCAGATTTTATTACTTGGGAATTAATTGAACAACAAAGGTGAAATTAGTAAAAATTAAAATAAGAAAGTAGGGAAAAAGAAATATAGAGAAATTCTCCTAGCTCTAAACTAAGTCTATAGAATCCCCAGCTCGTTTCCAATTAAGCTAATTCAAAGGAATTTGTGTTCACTCACCATACCTGGTATGTTTGCAGTTGCTTGTACCACTGAAAAGGCAGAGAAGAAAGAGAACCAGCTTTCTGGAAGTACCTCAGCCTCCCCTCAGGGAGAAGGGAAGGTCCTTCAAAAACTGCCTTTGGAGAGGTTTCTCCTTCTGACCTCAGTAGCATACTTAACTTCAGGGTGGGCCAGATGTGGCCCCTCCCAAATGAGTCAGCTAAACTCCAATAATTTTTACCACAATATATAACCTATATAGGGTTGCTTGCTGTCTTGGGGAGGGGGCAGGGAGGGGAAGAGGGAGGGAGAAAAATTTGCAACTAGAAATCTTGTAAAAACAAATGGTGAAAACTATCTCCACATGTAACTAGAAAATAACAAAATACTTTTATGATTAAAAAAAAATAAAAAGTTAAAAATAAATTCCTCCCAAACTTCAACCTACCATTTCAGGTTCCTAAAATATTCTCTGCATGCACTCTATTATCCAGCCAAAACAATCGGGCTCACCCAACCCCCAAGAAACATTTTTTTCTATTTCATATCTATATACCTTTGTATAGACTATCTATTCTTTGCCTGGAGTATACTCCCTCCTTAACTCTGACTCTTTGAAATCCCATTTTCCTTCAGAACTATCTAACTACAACATTGTGAATGAATCCATTTGTAATCTCCCCAATTGCTAATGTCTTACCTCATACATTACTTTGCATTTCCATTGTATATATTTCACATGTACAGATTGTTACCCCATTAGATCATTAGTTCCTTAAGAACAAGAACTTTTGTTTTACTTTTGTTTAAAACCTTAGTTCAGTACTTAACACATAATAGCATGTAATATGTATTTGAGTGACTGGTAGACAATATAATGTAAGATTCATGAGGGCAGAGAGTTGGGTTTTTTTTATACCTCTTGCATTTTTACAACTCCTTGCACAGATTTGGCACTTAATAAGTTTTTATTTACTGATTGAAAGAATAGGTATTTTTAATCCACTTGTTTATCCTGTGTGGAAATTGTAAATGTTTTTCAGTGATTAAGTTATTTAAGAGTTTTTACTAGGGTTCAAAGGATTGATGCTATCTCCAAAATGCCATCCACAACCAGGAATACCTGAAAGACATCATGTATAAAAATATCTAGCATTTGTGTTTTGCATTGGAAAATGTCCTTGGTGTTGTCAATTACCTTTGTTAATCATGAATCTCCTTGTTTTTATTTTTTTATATTAATAATAAGAGAATAATTGAGATAATTTATCCCTCCTATTACTACTTTCAATTAACTTTTTATAATGTATACACATAACATATGTATGTTATACATATATTATAATAAATAATAAATCATACATAATAATATTCTGATGCATATTCTTACTCTCCTTTTCCTACAATAGTATTATCATAATCTACCCACTTATTAAGTATCTTCTTGATTAAATAATAATAGAACTGACATATATAATAGATTAGAGTACATTGATAATATTTTTACATTTCCATTGTAAAGTATATGGAAAGCAAGACCCCACTCTACTAATTATTAACCATAGAAAGGAAGGCCCCATGAAAAAAAATACACTTACCTATTTACAGCCATTCATCCTAGAGAGTAAATCAGCTTTGGAAATGCAGAATACTTGTGCTTAAATATTAAACTTTATACTTACTGTGAGTCAGAAAAATTTCCATGGATAGTTACTAAATGTTTTATAATTTTTTAACTCACTAAAAGGTACAGCATAATTTAAAAGGACAAACATTTGGCTTCCTTCTTCTATTCTTTCCCCCCTACATATATAACAGAATAAGAAAATATTGAACAAGAAAAGTTTTGTATGTGGTTATGTGTACCCTTTCCCTTGCAACTCTGTCATTTATTATTATTATTTTTTTATTTAACATTTTTCCTTTAGAAATGGAGTTCCAAATTCTTTATATTTTTCACAATTCTCATTTATCCACAGAGAATGCAAGCAAAATTATATCAATTATACATGTGAAGTTGTGTATGATATTTTTCCACATTAACCAAAATGCAAAAAAAGGAAGAGAGAGTGAGAGAATGAGTGTGTGATAGAGAGAAAGGAAGAGATGGAGGAAGAGAGACAGAGAGAGAGAGAGAGAGAGAGAGAGAGAGAGAGAGAGAGAGAATTATGCTTCAACTTGCACTGACTTCATCACTTTTTTCTTTGGAGTTTGATAGCAGATTTTTTCATCATGAGTCCTTTGGAACAGTCTTGAATCATTGTAATGATCACAGTAAGCCAAGTCTTTTCAGTTGATCATCATGTCCTCATTAAAATATTGCCATTACCATGAAGAATTGTCTCCCAATCTGAAGGAGAGTAAGGTTCAAAAATTGCCCAATTTGCCCTCCATTATAAAAGGTCACCCTTACATATGAGTATCTATTTTTCTATTCTACCTCTCCCTTCCCCTTTCTTCCAGTGCATCCCTCTTTTCTCACCCATTATTTCCTTTTGGATATCATCTCAACATAATTAACTGACACTCATGGCCCTCATCTATATTGATTCCTAATCACTCTAATAATGAAAATATTCTTCTGAATTGCATGTAACTCATATAGCAATGTAAAGAATTTAACCTTGTGGCAACTCATAATTATTCTTTCATGCTTACTTTTTATGCTTCTCTTGAGTACTGTGTTAAAAAGTCAAATTTTCTCTTCACCTCTGATCTTTCAATCAAGAATGATTGGTATCGGGGCAGCTAGGTGGCACAGTGGATAGAGCACTGGCCCTGCATTCTGGAGTACCTGAGTTCAAATCTGGCCTCAGACACTTGACACTTACTAGCTGTGTGACCAGGGCAAGTCACTTAATCCCAATAGCCTCACCAAAAAAAAAAATGATTGGTATTTTTCTATTTCATTAAATATTCATTTTCCCCAAAACGATTTAGACTCAGTTTTGCTGGATTTATAATTCTGGATTGAAATCCTAGCGATTTTGACCTCTGGAATTTCATATTTTAAGCCTTCCACTCCTTTAATGTGGAAGCTGCTAGATTGTGTGTTGATACGGACTGTGGCTTCAAGATATTTGAACTGTTTTCTTTTAGAAACTTCCAATAATTTCACCTTGACCTGAGAGGTCTGGAATTTGTCTATGATATTCCTGGGGATTTCCATCTTAGAATATCTTTTAGGAGATGATCAGTAGATTTTTTTTTTAATTTTCTATTTTCTCCTTTAGATCTATGATATATTTGCAGTTTTTCTTGATATTTTCTTGAAGAATAATGTCTAGGTTCTTTTTATAATTGTGGATTTTGGGGAGTTAAATAATTCACAAGTTACCTCTCAATCTATTTTCAGGTCAGTTGTTTTTCCTATGATATATTTCACATAGTCTTTTATGTTTTCCCCCCATTCTTTTGCCTCTGTATAATTGCTTCTTGACATTCTATGGGATCATTACCTTCTAATTGTCCAATTCTCATTTTTTAGGAATAATTTTATTTTGGGAACATTTGTACTTTTTCCCATATGACCAATTCTGTTTTTAAGGAATTATTTTCTTTAGTGAATTTTTGTATCTCATTTTCCATTTGGTCGATTCTGCTTTTTTCCTGGTACACAATTTCACTTTTCTAAGTTATGTGTGAACATAGTTTTCAATATTCATTTTGTAAGATTTTGAGTTCCAAATTTTTCTCCCTCCCTCCCTTTGCTCCCTCCTCCCAAGACAGCAACTAATCTGGTATAGCTTGTACATTGCATTCATGTTAAACTTATTTACCCATTAGTTATGTAAAAAAGTTTGTGCTGGGAGAGAAGAACCAAAACAAAGGGGAAAAATGATAAGAAAGAAAAAATGAAAATAGTAGGCTTTGACCTATATTCAGACTCCATAGTTCTTTCTTTTTTATTTTTATTATTTATGAATGGGGAGAGCATGTGCCTTCATAAGTATGTAGGAATTGTCTTGGATCATAGTATTACTGAGAAGAGCTAAGTTTTTCAGAGTTGATCATCACAAAATGTTGTTGAAGCTGTGTACAATGTCCTCTTGTTTCTGCTCACTTCACTCAGAAATAAGTCATGCAAGTCTTTCTAGGTTTTTCTGAAATCTGCCTGCTCATTATTTCTTATAGCACAATAGTATTCCATTACATACATATATGACAACTTGTTGAGCCATTCCCCAGTTGATGGGCATCCCCTCAATTTCCAATTCTTTGCAACCACAAAGAAGGCAGCTGTCAATGTTTTTGTACATGTGGGTCCTTTTCCCTTTTTTATGATCTGTTCTGCTTTTTAAATAGTTCTATTCTTCAGTTAATTTTTGAGCTTCTTTTTACTATGAAATGAATTATACTTTTTAAGGTGTTTTTAAAATTATATTTTGTATCTCATAATAAAATATCCATTCATTTTCATAATTTTATCACTATAATTTATTTTTTAAAATTTTCCTCCACCACTCTTATCTCATTCTTTGCCTCTTTCAGTAATTTGTGTTTGTCTTTGGCTCAAGGAGCATTTTTCTTTGATTTTTTGATTACAGATTTTTAAAATTATTTTCCTTTTTCTCAATTAAAGCCATGGTCTTCCCTGCCATTATAGTAAATTTTTATAGTTGAGTTCTTTTTTTTTCTTGCTCATTTACTAACATTTTTCTTAATTTTGAGCTTTATGTTAAAATTAGTCTTTACTCACATTTACTGTGGAGGCACTGTCCCAAGCTTTGGGCTTTTATGTGCTGTTATTTTCACTACTAGTTCTGGGGGTTTTCAAGTTTTTAGTGCTTCCAACATGCTTTGATCCTGGGAAAGTTGTGTGTTCTCTTGATTTTACCAAGGAAGGCCCCTGCTCCCTTTGAGCCCCAGCCATTAGTGCTCCTCTTGATTGTGAACAATTAAAGATATCTTACTCCCTTATGACCAACAACTAGTGTTCCTCTATGCCCTGAAACCATAACCCAGATTTCCTGATGATCAGTAGAACTGCCCATCTGTGCCACCTACACCTAATACTAGCAAAAACTCCCCTATGATCTCTTTTTTGAACAGTTATCTGAACTGCTTAAAATCTCTGGACAGAAAGCTCACAAAACCCCTGATGCTACATGTTATTGCTGTTGCTGCTAATGTGGCAGCTGACTTCAAGTTATATTGCTGGTGCTGTTGCAGCGTACTGGGAAGACACCCCAGCCTGGTGTCAGACTTCTGTCAACTTCCTAAGTTATCTTGGACTGGAAAAATAATTCATTCTTATATTTGTTGCTTCAGCAGCTCCAAAATTTGATTTGCATAGTTATTTTTAATTGTTTGGAGGAGAATGTTAGGAGAATTAAGTTTAGTGGCTTCCTGTATTTCACCATCTTAGCTCTGCCACCTATTCCATGCTATTTTTAAAATATTAATAAGTGTAACATTTACTTTTTTGATATAAACAGTTATCTTATATACATAGTTATCCAGTTAATGTATTATAGTTACTTTATAATTTACCCTCATGTTAAAAATGAAGAACCAGGTAATCTATGTAAGAAATTTTGTCAAGGAGGAAATCTAACGTAAAAATAAAATAAAGAATTATGGGATATATTTTGTACTCAGAGTTGCTTCTGTGGTCTAGGCTTCTTTGTTGCTAAACTCCTTCACCAGAGAAATTGATTAGAAACAACCAATTCAGAAAGTGACCTTGATTTTTGTTTAATAAAGTCAAAGACACAAATACCCTATGTCATACACATGGGGGTCATGACAGATATGAAAAATGTGTTAGAAATGAAATAGTAAGTGGAAAGTGAAGGAAACATGAAGGCCTAGAGGAGGTAAAGATTCTAGATATTAAGCACACTCAGAGACAAAGCCCTTTGGTTTTCCCAGGGTTTTATGGGGCAGAAATTCCAAAACCATTTATTCCCTTAGAAAGATAATTTATGAAAGGGCAATATAGATTTTTCTTGGCACTCCTTTTTGATTATATACATCATGTCACAATTGAATATGTTTGGGGATTTTTCTATAGGAAATATTCTGTATGAAAATAAATGGTTCCTTATTTGCAACTTCAAATACAATTTTCACTAATGAGACTCTTTAACATCATATCACTGCCTGCTATACTACACTTTGGGGACATTCAAGGTGAATTTAAAGATAGTGTAAGTAGATAAAAATTGAAATCAATAGAAAAAAACATTAATTAGTTCTCCAAGTTGTGTAGTGGTATTTTATTCCTATTCAGAGCAATATATTAGAAACAAGAAGCTTAGAATTTCCTTTTCAGAAGAAAAAGACTGACAGAAATATATTTTATAATGAAGATAATGAAAATATAGTTCATTTTTGAAAACAATTTTGCCTTGATAAATTAATTAATTTGTTTAAGAATTACTGGAATTTTTGTTAAATCCACATGCTTTAGTATGAATATTTTAATTATTTTTAAGGAAAATAGTTCAAACATCATATAACATTTAATAAAAATGTGTTTCTTCACAATTTTCATAAATCCAACAAGAAGAAAATATTTTTTATATTGGTAACAGAGTATTCCAGAATTTCTATGCATGAGGAAATTAGTCAATAGGATGATGGAATCATATATTTAAAGGTGGAAGAGACTTTAGAGGATACTGCATTTAATTCTCTCATTTTAGAGATGAAGAAACAGCAACAGAGAGATTAAATGACCTGCTAACCTAAGTAACTTAAATACTAAGTATTTGAAACAGGTTTTGAAACAAGGTCCTTCTAATTCCAGTTTCAGTGTTTATTTCCTATAGAATGGTGTATGTATTCTAGGGCATAGCAAAAGAGTATTGTAAAAGGATATAGTAGACTTAGGCCCTAGTCCTAATTGTCACTCTCTAATCATGTGACCTTGAGAAATTAATAACCTTTAATTTCTTCATCTAGCAGATTCCAAGGGTAGACAAAATTATCTGTCAAACTCTATATAAGGATGTACATCTTTGGAAGATATCTACTACACTGTGTGAGAGAAAGAACAGGAATTTGGAGAGGCTCTGAGCATTCTATCAAAATGAGCAGCACATAGACTATTTTCTTTGTCTACTCAGATCCAGGATATATATATATATATATATATATATATATATATATATATATATATATAGTGTGTTTTAAGCTTAAAAATATAGTAAGACTTTTGAAACGCTCTATATAATGTAATGAAATGACAGAACAGCAAAAAGAATATGAAAATACCCATTTTTTGATGAAAAAACAAAAGTTATTGTTTGAGGTTAAGTGCTTTGCATGAGGCCCCATGGCTGGAGGTCCTGTGGAGTAGTTCAGAGCTAAATTCAAGATAATTTACTCCATGCCCACCACTTCTCTGATAATAGCAATTTCACATTTCAGTAGATATTCTATTCTGAATAATAAAATTATGTGTGTGTGTGGAAGAGAGAGAAGGAGAAAGAGAGAGACAGAGAGAGAGAATAGAAAATAAATCTTTTATTGGAGAAATCATCCATAACTTCACTGACATACCTCCCTCCCTCCCCTGATCCCTTCTGTCCCACAGTATATTCTAGAAAATTCCCATTTGAGAGAACTTATTAATGTTTAAGGCAGTCCATTATGTTGCTGGATACTGAATTTTACTGGAGTTATTGCTTTGTTGATATGATGTTGATAATGTCCACCTAGGATTATCTTCTAGAGCCACTAAAAATAAATCACATGCTTTCCTCAGACTTCATTTAGCAGCTATCCTCAAAAGTACCTCTCCCTTTACCTTGGCCACCATTCTTTGTATAACCTGGTTTGTATAGCTAGCCGAACATTCTTGGTCATCTTTCTCTAGATTAACTCAAAGTCTTTTTTTTTTTTTTTTGATGAGACAGTGAGGGTTAAGCTACTTGCCCAGTGTCATGCAGTTAGTAGGTGTCAAGTATCAGATGCTGGATATGAACTCAGGTCCTCTTGAATCTAGGTCCAGTGCTTTATCCACTGAACCACCTAGCTGCCTCCCAAAGTCTTTCTTAAAGCATGGCATGTGGAACTAATAGTAACGTGGTCTCATCAGGGCAGAGTGCAATGACATTGGAACTTTTCTTTTTAGGAAACCTGCATCTATTACTGTAAATCAAATTTTCATTAACTTCTTTAGCAACTATATCAGATTGATTATTAACATTGACCTATTATTCATTTAAGAATCTTCAGACTTTTTTATGTAAAATATTACTTAGCTAAGCTTCAGTAAAATATACAGTGTACATTCAGTAGAAGGTACTATGTACATTGGGTCCTTTAAATAAATTAAATGAATTTGCATTAATCTCTATTACATATAATTTTGTTAGCTTCATTATATGATAAAAATATTTTTATATCCCAATTTAACTTTAAATACTATAATAATCCCATCAAAATTATATGAGTATGTCTTCTCATTCTTAATGTAAATGATTGAGAAAAAAATTGTTGAATAGAGAAAAGTGGAAGATAAAAAAATGCATAACATGGGAATAAAGGTTTACATCAATGTTGTAATTTTTGCACATATGTAAAATAAGTTGTTATTTTGAAAAATCCATCATTTGATTACTTCAGGTACTATATACACCAAATCAGTTTAATTGATGTAGCTTATACAAATAAATAGTAAATAATTAAATGCATTAATGTAGAAAATAGTACATAATAAATGCATGTTAATAGACTCACTGACATCATTATAGGTTGCAAATCTTCAAAAAATATCATTGACTAGAATGATTCAAAGATGCTAGATAGAAAATTATTATGGTTCCTAGCAAAAGAATAGTAATAGCTAGTGCTATCCAGTCCTTTAATAGTTGCAAAATCTTTATATATATTTAATATAAATTTATAAAATGTTTATATATATATGTATGTATATATATATATATATATATATAAATCTCATTTAAATCACCACAGCACTGTGACCATTTGTTCTTGCTTCTTGATCTGTTGATCTTTCCCTTTCCTCTCAGTCAATCTATAATTAAGAAAAAATAGAATATTTTCTTTCTTCATAACAACCTTCATAATGCTTCACTGACATGTTTTAAAAATTTGTAATATGCTGCATGTTGCAAAGTACAATCATGATATTCTCCATTTTCTCTTGGGTGATATTTAATTTTAATTCTTTAGAGACTACTATTCTATGTTGTACAGTTTTACAATATTGTTGGGGAATATTAATCTTAAAATGTACTTTTCTTTCTTTTTTTGTATATTTCTTTCAAGGAGAAAATGGGAGAAATTTTAAAAAGAGGTGTTATCATTAACTTCATTTTACATACAAAGAAATTGGTAAAGGGAGACAGTGATATCACACAGATAGTAAGTGTCTTTGTCAGTTTATTAACTAAGAATTCCTTATTTCAAGGCAGAAAGCAATCTGATATAGGTTATATATGTACAATCACATTAAACCTATCTCTGCAAGAGTCATATTGTAAAAGAAGAATCACAACAAAAAAAAACTGAATAAAGAAATAGACAAAACAAAACAAAACAAAAAAAGAGTAGAAATAGTACAGTTCAACCTCCATTCAGTTTCCACGGTACTTTTTTTCAGAATAAGGTAAGCATTTTCCATCATGAGTCCTTTGGAATTGTCTTGAATCATTGCTTTGCTAAGAGGAGCTAAGTCTATCACATCTAATCATCACATAATGTTGCTATTACTGTGTGCAATGTTCACCTGGTTGTGCTCACTTCATTCTGTATCAGTCCACTTAAGTCTTTCCAGGTTTTTCTGAAATCTGACTGCTCATCATGTCTTTTAGAACAATAGTATTCCATTATATTCATATACCAGAACTTGTTCAGTCATTCCCCAATTGATAGGTATCCCCTTGATTTCTAATTCTTTGCCACCAAAAAAATAATTGCTATATTTTTGTTCTTGAAGGTCCTTTTGCTTTTTTATGATCTCTGAGATACAGACCTAATAGTGTTATTACTGGGTCGCACAGTATGTACAGCCCCATAGTCCTTTGACCATAGTTCCAAACTGTTCTTCAGAATGGCTTGGATCAGTTCACAATTCCAATAAGGCATAAGTGTCCCAATTTGTCCACATCTTTACCAACACTTATTATTTTTCTTTTTTTTTTATATTAGCCAATCGGATAAGTGTGAGGTGATACCTAAGAGTAGTTTTAATTTGCATTACTCTAATCAATAGTGATTTAGAGAATTTTTTTTTTCTTATGGCAATAGATAGCATTGATTTGTTGATCTGAAAATTGCCTGTTCATATCCTTTGACCATTTCTGAATTGGGGAATAACTTGCATTCTTGTAAATTTGATTTAATAGCCTATATATTTTAGAAATGAGGCCTTTATTAGAAACTCAGGCTGTAAAAATTGTTTCCCAGCATTCTGCTTCTCTTCTAAATTTGGGTGCATTTCTTCTGTTTGAATATTTTTTAAAATTTAATGTAATTAAAATCATCCATTTTGCATTTCATAATATTCTCTCTCTCTTGTTTGGTCATAAACTGTTCTCTCCATAGATCTGAGAGGTAAATTATTTCTTACTTTCCTAATTTACCTATTGTATCACCCTTTATGATAAAATCAGGTATAACTTTTAAACTTATTTTGTATGATGTAAGATGTTGATCTATGCCTACTTTTTTATCATGCTACTGTAATGATTGGAATGACGCCACTTGGTGGAGACTTACAGTAGGAAAGCTCCACCATGAGGAGAAGGTCTCTGAGGGCAAGACCATGCATCTTTCCTTTGGCATCAGGAAGTGACGTTTGCTTGTGGGAGGAAGAAGGGGGAGGCTGGCGCTCTGACGCTCTCTCTTTCCTGAGGACTCAGGTGGAGAAGGCAGCTAGAAATGTGCTCCCCCTTTAATAGATAGATGAGTCTAGGTCTTTCTCTCTCTCTTTACCTAATTCTTATTCTCCTTAATGCTTAAAAGTCTAACTCTTCCTAAAGCTTATAAATTATTGGTGACCACTCATTAGATATTTTAGACAGTATAGCTAGAATTTTACCCCTTACACTATCTTCCAGTTTTCCCAGCAGTATTTGTTAAATACTGAGTTTTTATCTCAGATGCTGGACTCTTTGAGTTTATCAAAAAGTTGATTATCAGGGGGAGCTAGGTGGCACAATGGATAGAGCACCAACCCTGGAGTCAGGAGGACCTGAGTTCAAATCCAGCCTCAGATACTTGACACTTACTAGTTGTCTGACCCTAGGCAAGTCACTTAATGACAATTGCCTCATCATAAATAAATAAATACATAAATACACAAATAAAAATAAGAAAAAGTTGATTATTTTAGTTAGTTACTACTGTGTCTGCTGTGCCTTACCTATACCACTGATCCACCACGCTTTCTTAGCCAGTACCAATAGTATCTATGACTGATGCTTTATAGTATATTTTCAGATTTGATATGGCAAGCCCACCTTCCTGTGTATTTTTTTATTTGTTCTCTTGATATTCTTTAACTATTGTTTTTCCAGAAGCACTTTGTTATTATTTTTCCTAGCTCTATAAAATAATTTAAGGTAGTCTGATTATTATGGCACTGAATAAGTAAATTAAATTAGGCAGAATTGTAATTTTTATTATATTAGCTCAACATATCCATGAGCAGTTGATATTTTCCAATTATTTGGATTTGATTTTATTTGTCTGCAAAGTGTTTTGTAATTGTGTTCATGGAATTCCTGGATTTGTCTTGGCAGATAGACTATCAAATATTTTATATTGTCTACAGTTACTTTTTTTTAAAATTTTTATTTTTTAAATTATTAAAAATTTTTGCAGTTACTTTAAATGGTCATGTATAGAAATGCTGATGGTTTATGTGGATTTATTTTATATTGTGCAAGTTTGCTAGAGTTGATAAATTTTTCAAATAGTTTTTTAGTTGATTCTCTAGTATTCTCTAAGTATAATACTATAATATCTGTTTCTTCCTTGACTATTCCATTTCCTTTAATTCCTTTTTCATTTTATTGCCAAATGTAAAAATTTTAGGAACATATTAAATAATAGAAGTGAAAATGCATATTCCTGTTTCACCCCTGATCTTATTGGGAATGCCTCTAACATATTTCCATTACATATGATTTTTGCTGATAGTTTTAGGTAGGTACTGCTTATCATTTTAAAGACAGCTACATTTATTCCTATGTTCTTTAGTGTTTTTAATAGCAATGCGTGCTGTATTTTTTCAAAAGATTTTTCTGGATCTATTGAAATAATCATATGATTTTGGTTAGTTGTATTATTGAAATGGTAAATTGTGTTGACATTTTCCCAAATGTTCAAACATCCTTACATTGCGGGTTTGAATCCCACCTGTCATGGTGTATTATCCTGCTTAGAAATTGCTGTAATCTCCTTGCTAATATTTTATTTAAGACTTTTGCATCGATATTCATTAGAGAAATTCGTGTATAATTTTCTTTCTCTGTTTTGGCTCTAGCTGGTTTAGGTATCAATGCCATATTTGTGTCATAAAAGGGATTTGTTAGCTTTTACTATTTTCTGTGTTTATTTCTCTGCTTCAAATGTGTTTCTTCTGAACAACACATTGTAGGATTCTGGTTTTTAATCTACCCTGAAATTCATTTCCATTTAATGGGAGAGTTCATCCCATTCCCATTCCCATTTATGATTATTAACAATGTATTTCCCTCCAACGTATTTTCCCCTTTATTTGTACTTTTTTTCTTCTTTCACATTGTTGTTCCTCATAAGCATTTTGATTCTGACACCTGCCTTGCTCTATCTGCTCTCCCTTTTATCAGCCCCCCCTCTTTTTCTTTTCCCTTTCCTCCCCTGCTTCTGCCCTCTCTTCTATCAGTATCTCCCTTTCCCCCTACTCTTTTACTTCCCTAAAGGGTAACCTAACTTTATCCAAATGAGTATAAATGTTATTCCTTCTTTGAACCAAATCTGATGAGAAGATGGTTGAAACAAGTCTCAACTCTGCCTTCTTTCCCTCTATTTTAACAGTTTTTTTCACCTCTTCCTATGATGCTATTAACCCCATTCCACCTCTCCTTTTCTCTTATCCCCATATACTGCTTTTTAGCCCATAATTTTCCTTCCCTCATCATATCAAAGTCAATCTGTGCCTATATCCTATATGTATGCTAGTTATATCTACCCAAATAGAGATACAGTTCTCAAGAATTACAAGTATTATCTTCCCATGTGTGGATGTGAACAGTTTAACCTTATTGAATAACTTTTTTTCCTGCTAGCTTTTTATACTTTTCTTGAGTCCTGTACTTGAAGATCAACTTTTCGGTTCTGTTCTGGTCTTTTCTTCAGGAAACCTTGAAATTCCCCTACTTCATTAAATATCCCTCTTTTCTCCTGCAAGATAATGATCAATTTTGCTTTGTGGTTGTCTCTTGGTTCTAGTCCAAGGACCTGAGTTCAAATGCAGCCTCAGACACTTGACACTTACTACCTGTGTGACGTTGGGCAAGTCACTTAACCCTCACCCCCCCCCCAAAAAAAAAACTCCTGGGAAAACTGGAAGATATTATGGCTGATACTAGGAATAGACCAACATCTTAAACCTTATACAAAAATAAGGTCAAAATGGGTTCAAGATTTAGACATAAAGGGTGATACCATGGATAAATTAGGAGAGGAAGAAATAGTTTACCTGTCAGATCTATGGAGAGGAAAACAATTTATGTCCAAACAAGAGGTAGAGAATATTATAAAAATAAAATGGATGATTTTGATTACATTAAATTAAAAAAGCATTTGTACAAACAGAAGCAATGCAGCAAAAATTAGAAGGGAGACAGAAAACTGGGAAACAATTTTTACACCCTGCATTTCTGATAAAGGCCTCATTTCTAAAATATATTGGGAACTAAATTAAATTTATAAGAATCCAAGTCATTCCCCAATTGAGAAATGGTAAAAGGATATGAATAGGCAGTTTTCTGATGAAGTCAAACCTATCTATTACCACATGAAAAAATGCTCTAAATCACTATTGATCAGAGAAATGCAAATTAAAACAACTTTGAGGTACCACCTCACACCTATCAGATTGGCTAATATGACAAAAAAGGAAAATAATAAATGTTGGAGAAGACATGGAAAAATTGGAACACTAATGCATTGTTGTTGGAGCTGTGAACTGATCCAACCGTTCTGGAAAGCAATTTGGAACTATGCCCAAAGGGCTTTGGGACTGTTCATACCCTTTGACCAAGTGTTACCACTGCTATATCTGTATCCCAAAGAGACCATAGAAAAGGCAAAAGGATCCACATGTACAAAAAAATATTTATAGCAGCTCTCTTTGTGTTGGCAAAAAATTGGAAATCAAAAGAATGCCCATCAATAAGGGAATGGCTAAACCAATTGTGGTATATGAATGCAATGGAATACTATTGTCCTGTAAAAAATGATGAGCAGGAGGAATTCAGAGAAACCTGGAAGGAATTATATGAACTGATACTGAGTGAAAGGAGCAGAACCAGGAGAACATTGTACACAGTAACAGCAAGATTGTGTGATGAACAATGGGGATAGACTTGGCTTTTCTAAGCAGTGCAATGATACAAAACAGTTTCAAAGAACTAGTGATAGAAAATATTCTCAACATCAAGAAAAAATAACTGTGGATTATGAATAAATATTGAATCATACCGTTTCTACTTTTGGACTGTTTTTATTTGTTGTTATTGTTTGAGTTTTCCTTTGTACTCTGACTCTTCCTTCACAAGATGACTAATGTAGAAATATGTTTGATGTGACTGTACATATACAACCTATATCAGACTGCTTTCCATCTTGGGGAGGATGGAGTGAAGGGAGCGGGGAAAAAGAAAAATTTGGAAATAAAAATCCAGTGTAAACAAATGTTGAAAACTATACTTATATGTAATATGTAACTGGAATATAATAAAATAAAATAATTTTTGAACTCTTTCAAGAAGGCTCTTTGGTCTTAAAACCAATTCATTTTTCCCTTTGAGGCTTCATATGTAGATATTTTGACAGTATATTCCTAATCTGAGTTTTTTTTTGGTTTTCGCTGTCACCATGGAATCTCTCAAAGGTAAGGGTAATTTTCTCTTTCTTACTCATATTGTAGCCTATTTTTTTGACTTTTAAAGTTGAGGTCTGGTCGTGGGGCACAGAGTCCACTATTGTAAGCTCCTTGTGCTGAGGGATATGAGCCCGGTCACAGGCTTTCTGCTCTGAGTCCTCTTTGGTTTGTGAATTCCTTAGTGCCCTACTCTTGGTCCCTGAACTGGGATGGCTTGGCCTCATTGCACCTGTCATGTAGGTGGTTCTCTAGCTGGTAGTTTGCCCTCTCAGCTGGGGCTGGTGGGTCTCACAACTGACCTGCTACACCAGCAGCCTGTTGAGTCAAGACAAAGGGGTCTCAGCTGCATATCTGTGTTTTGGCAAAGAGTCTCCTGTTTACTTTCCCGATCCCCCTAAATGCTATGCTAAACTGTGCTGTGCTCTCCTTTTGCCCATGAGCAGTCACCATGAGCAGTGATCTTTGAAGCCCAAAGTATAAAATATATCATGGTTTCCATTTCTTCTCCCTATACTTTGCAGGAAGTTATTGGGCCAGTTTCTGAGATCTTGTTTTTTTTTTTCTTTTAGTTTGTTTTGTTTGTGTTTTACATTTTAATTTTTACATTGTTTCAAGCCAGCTTTTGCCCTTTTCTTTTTTTTACGCTCATCAAGAGAATTATTAATTCTTCACTTTCTTCCATCAGAGTAGTATTACCTCCATAGACAAGCTCATTTCCTTGCCTTTCTTCAGGATTTAGACTTATGACAAACTTGGACACTAGATGTTAACATTTATTGATGCTATTATATATTCTGAGTTGCTCTTGCTGAAAAAATCAACCTTCTGATGATAAGCATTCCTATAAATGACTAAGATAGTCCCTGGAGGACTGATGTACATTTTGTCTTTTCTATTTACTTAAAACTTTCAGAATTTTTGCCATATTAATATGGCCTTGAAGTAGTCAAGTTTACTTCCATTCTACAATGTGCCTATAGAATAAAATGTGGATGGTATGAAAAGTGGAAATAAGATTTTTATTTTAAAAGACATTTCTAGACCCAAGTAAAGGCTTCCCCCCTTTCACCATACTGATTAGACAATAATATTATATCTGTTTTCTTCTGGCAAATGAAGGAAAAGCTTAAATGATTATAATGTTAGTATTCAGGTCAAAATTTGTGATATTATAAATGCTAAACACTAATGAAAATGTAAGACTATATAAAACATATCAAGCATGCATCAATGCTGAAATAACTTTGAAGTTCCATGGAAGACATAAGACACTTAGGCAAGAGCAGGTCAACAGTAAAAAAAAAAAAAAGGTTTTTTTAAAAATTTCAAATAAAAGAAAAAAGAAGAGTTTTATCAGCTAGATACAGAGAAGGTATAACAATGGAAAAGCTCATAGGAATAGAACAAGAACAGCCACAGCATAGGAAATTTGGCTATTGAATAGTGACAAGGTATATAACAAATTTAGTAAGTGACTGAAAACTGATAAGGAATAAAGATAATCTGCATCTTAAATGATTGTTCAATACAGAATAGTCTCTAAATTTATGTTCCAAAAAAGAAATTAAATTGTTGGATAACACATTTAATGGAAATAGCAACAATGTTTTCAAACAATGGAAACATTTATTTAGGTGTTGTTTTTTTAGAGGGAAAACAGGTTAGAAAATTATTTACTCTAAATAATTTAATTGAATAAGTGAATAATCCCCCCTGTATTTGAGCTATCACATCTGAACTACATTGAGTATTGAGTGGCAGTCTATAAAAATTTGTTCAACAATGATACAGACAGCAAAAAATTGTTTCCACATTTATTCCTCTCCATGAGAGACAATGTGCTTTAATGAAAAAGACTATTGTCTTTAGATTGAGATGATCACAATTCATATCCAGTCCCTATTATTACCAGTATCACCTTAATCTAGGAAAGTCTAGGTTTTCTTATCTGTGAGATGAGAAAGGTTGGAATAGTTTTCCTCTCAGAATCCTTCTAGATCAAAACTATAGTGTTCTATCCTAATACAAGAATAGTTTTAGTTGTCATCAAGGTAGGTAGTATGAAAAACATCACAGTTCTCCCATCCCTGCCCACAGTGTTTGATGCATTTCTCTGTCAACTCATAAATATGAGAGAGAGTTGAAACATCATGGTGATTATCATACCTAGATTCTTTTGACATTGTGGTGATAGTATTGGAGAAAGTAGCCTGCCCACCATTTTCCCTTTGTTCTTGTTTCTTTATATGTAATTCTTTCACTGCACCACCACCACTGTGAATCTATGACTTGAAAAGTAAAGGAATAAATTTCTTCATTGATAGATAGCTTCCTTCATACTGCTTTGCTAGTATATTCATTTTTAATACATTTGCATATTCCACAAGACCATGTTGAAGTTCTCCATTGTCTTTAGGTGATTCTCTACTTTCTTTAAGTCTTTAGCTATTAATGTTACATGAATTTTAGTTATATATTATTACTGGGAAAATAAAAATCTTTTTTAAATGGACATTTTTCAGGACAAAGGTTGGAATCTTTACAAAAGCTATATAATTCTTCAAGGTTATAGTTACTATATAAGATATTGAAATGATTGATTAGATATATTTGTTTGTCCAATGATATGCATATCATATTTGGAAAAAAGAATGAATTTGGTGCCCTGAATAATATCAAGTGAAATATGAAAGAGGGAGACAGATACTCATTAATGATGATGTGCACTGTCATACGGGTGATCCAGTTGAAAATGTGAGTAGAATAGCCTACATACTGTGAAGTATTTCAAATTATATATATATATATATATATATATATATATATATATATATGCCTATTACTGTCTATTTGCCTCTGATACTTATTTTCCTATTATTGTACTTATTTACTAACCCCCTTGAATACAACCCTGATCCCTAAATGTGATCCATAATCATTCAAAGAAATTTCATTCAAAATTTTACCAAAAAAAAGCCCCTAGTTAAAAACCCAGCTCTTACTTTTGTTTTTATAAAAGGTCAATAATATGGTTTGTTCTCAAAAAATAAAGTCATTCTTGAATACTTCTAATTTTAATCTGTCAAGCTTTGTTACTGAAATTAAAAACTAATCCTTAACAAATGTTAAATTAATGTTCATAAAAGAAACAAATTATTGTTTTGGGGAACATAAAACAAAACAAACAAAAATAAAATTTGCTTAGATAGTAGACAAGAAAAATGTGTTCTAGTTTGGGTTCTATTAATAATGATCTCTGGCAGGTTAATAAGTTATCTTAACCTCTCTGGTCACCAATTTGCTTTTCTATAAAATTAGGCATTGGACAATATTACTTTCAAGATTTTATGCAACTATAGTGTTCTATCATTCTATATCTTAAATAGAGTATCATTTTCCCATTCAAATAAGCTAGACTAAGAAATAGAATTACTTACCAAGAGCCAGACTCAAATACACTTTTGTTTCTTCAGCAACTAAGGTAATTTGTTTGCATACTATATATTGTGATCTTTCCAATCTAATAGAAGTAGTAGTAGAAAGAAGAGTAGTCCCCTCCTGGCTTACTGTCTTAAGGCAGAGGGACTTATGTAACTCAATTAAACTATGAACCATCATAGTTGTTTGTTGTTGTTTGTTGTTGTTTGACAGTTATGGACATGCTTCTCTTATTACTAAAGCTAACATTTCTACTACAATATTGAATAATAGTGGTGATAATTAGCATCCTTGTTTCACCTCAATATTATTGGGAATGTTTATAGTTTATACCCATCACATATAATCTTTGCTGATGGTTTTAGATCTATGCTGCTTAACATTTTAAGGAAAACTCCAGTTATTCCCATGCTCTCTACTTTTTTTTTACTTGATAGGAATGATGCTGTATTTTGTCTAAAGTTTTTTCTTCATCTTGTTAAGGGTTAAAATTCTAGCTAGTCTGTCTAAAATATCTAATGAGTGGTCGCCAATAAATTATAAGCTTTAGCAAGAGTTAGGTTTTTAAGCATTTATTAAGGAGAATAAGAATTTGGTAAAGAGAGAGAGAAAGGCCTAGATTCCTATCTATTAAAGGGAGAGCACATTTCTAGCTCCCTTCTCCGCCAGCGTCCTCAGGAAAAAGCCCCAGAGTCAGCGCCAGTCTCTTCTTTCCTCCTCCCACTAGTCCACGTCACTTCCTCCCGCCAAAGAAAAGGCTCCTGGTCTTGCCCTCAAAGACCTTCGCTTCATGGGCAGAACTCTTCTACAGTAAGTATCCAGCAGGTGGCGTCATTCCAATCGTTACAGTCCCCCCTGTTGTTCCTCAAGAAACAAAATGTTTCCTTGACGGAACAGTAAAAACAATATAATAACTATTGCTAACTAATAATATGTGAACAACAATATAGAAAAGGAAGAGAGGAAAGTTTTGTCCAGAGGGGCGATTTTTTGTCCTCATGAACCGACGCTTTGACATTGGTCTTGCAAAGGGAGGGCCTCTGCAGAAAATACATATTACAGATGGTGTATATTATAACAGAAAAAGAAAAGAGAAAAAAAAACAAAACAAAGCTGTTCATTTAAAGTCTCTGAAAGTCTTTTCTCAGATGTCCTCTAGGTGTAGTCGTGGAATGGAAGTCTTTTCAGGGGTTGATGTGTGGATACTGGTAATCAGCCAGGAAAATTTCCTACAAAATTGAGCTTAACACAACTTTAAAATAGCTTTGTCAATAATCAAATCAAACAATGAAAGTTCTCAAAAACATGTCTAAGGGAATTCAGAATCTTAGTTGTTACACATGAAACATATAATAAAACAAAATTGAAACATTCTTTAAAATTATAATATTACTGAGAAGACAATTGCTGTGATATTAATTTTTAAAAATAATTTTTATCTTTGTTTCATCACTTTTTGCATCATCTGCCTAATTATCCTCATGCCATTATGAGAAATTAGAAAATCTAATATAATTGGTAACAGGTGTCAAGGCCAAATTCAACACTGTATTTATCATGACACCTGAGATAATTATGGGGGTTACCATAAAAGAACAGAGAAATGATGGGATATGAGCATTCCCACACTTGAGCAATATGTACTGCCCATACAGTATGCCAGGCTTAAAATAGGTGGATGGAATATACGTCCATGCCACCGAACATATTGGAGGAAACTGAGTCAGACTTAATCAGATCCATGGGATTAAGATGTCCATGGCATCAGGCATATAGGAGGGAGCATAGAAGCCAGGTGTAGAAGTGAGATGGGTGGGATGAATACTTCCAGCCATCTGTACAATATTGTGGGGAAAAATAAAATAAAATATTAAACCAAGAGAATCCAACCTCAACATTTGTCAAAAGCCGTTCCCTTGGCCATACCTTGACTTCATGCATGTCTCTCCTCATGTGACAGTTCAGTGTCTGCTCTTGCATGTATTCCTCTTGTGATTGGATGGCATCTTGGCCAACTGGCATCTGATAACTCAGAATAAAGGCAATTAATGTCTTAAATGATAAGTTCCCATAATCCAAGTCTCATATGGATTTAAAAATTGAGGATAATAAATGATTGCAAAAAATGCGAATACATCTTGACTCAGAACACAATATATAATTATGCAACAATTTCAAATAATACCCCTTTTTTACTTAGTATACAATTACTTTTGTGAAAAATCAGAACATATTTAAATACAAGTTAAAGCACAACACAATCTCAATGAAAACTTTTTTTTTGAGAAAAGAAAACTTTTACAAATGTTCCCCTCTTTTTTTTTTTTTTTTTGGAATATGCTTATCAAAAATAATACTTCTAGAATCAATTTACACTTGCCATGGCAAACAATTTGCTAGGGAAATGCTTAAAGAGTTTGATCAAATAATCAGTTGAGAAAAAATAACAAAAACAAATAACTCAGAATATGGGAGCACAATACTCCTAGAATTAACATTGTATAATAAAATCAAAACCATCTTGCAATGTTTCAAAATTAGATAGACAAATGAATAGAAGAAAATACACATGGAACAATAAAATACAGTGAAATTCAAACTAAGGAAATCTAAATGAATATGAACTTAATATCAATAAGAGTATTATAAAATATAAACTTGATCACATGACTATAAAAAGCTTTTACAAATATTCTCCTTGTTTTAGAAACTAAGTATAAGACACAATCTCAAAAGCATTAAAATCTCTATGAAAATAAACCCATACCATTAATTTCAAAATGTATATGTAATAGCATAGAAATCCTATGTAACCTCTGAACTGATACTATTAATAATCTGAGTGAATTTAGAACACTTTTGATTCCGATATCTAAAATCCCCAATACTCATATCAATACCTTGCTGCTTACTTCTACATTTCTGTAAAATATATACCCTTCCATGGCAAAAGAAGCAGAGTCTTGAACTATGTTGATTGTCATTCTTATTCAGCTTAAGTTTTTCTTCTTTAACCCCTCTATATTGTCTGTCGGGCTTTTCACCATACAAATGCTTTATAAGATTACTAATTAAAGACAAAAGCAGGTTAGCAAAATTATGAACAAAACATGCATATCTGGAATTTAAAGAGTTTTCTAAGATTGTCTCAAAAGCACAGCCAGGCCGGGGAAGGGCTGAGCCTGAAGCTGCAAATGCAGGTAGAAAAAGTTGAGCATGCGCACCAGATCTCTGGACTTCCCAGGCAGGGGAAGCTATGGGCTTGGCCATAGGAGGAGTAGAGGGTGGGGTCTGGAGAGGAGGGGAGGGACCAGCACAATTTGAATCACACTTGATTTTGAACTCAGGTCTGGATTCCTCTTCCCCCACTTTGCCTCCAGGTGCTAGTGGATTAAAAGCTTCTAGAGGGTGGGTCATTGCCTCCAGGCATGCAAAATTAAAGCAACAATTAGTGTTAGAACTGGGAAAAGCTGCGGGAATCTCTTCAGGTTTCTCTGAAAAAGCATGGTTGGGAGAGGGAGAGATATTTCCTTGTGTGAGTAAGTTGCTGGCTCTTTTAACAAAAATAAAAAGAAAAATAGAAAATCCACAAAAACAAAGCATTAACATGATCTTATCTCCCATTTGTCTGGTTAAACAGACTAAAAAAAAAAATAAGGTAATTAGGGAGTTTAAAAGGTCCATTTGAAAAAATTTAAAGGGAAAACACAGCCAGTACGCCCGTACTTAGCAATTTAAAGGGTAGGGGAAATTTCTTACCCAACCAGAAGATCAGAAGAAGACTGAGGTTTAGCTTTCCTCTTCGTGGTCAGCCATCTGTTAAGGGTTAAAATTCTAGCTAGTCTGTCTAAAATATCTAATGAGTGGTCGCCAATAAATTATAAGCTTTAGCAAGAGTTAGGTTTTTAAGCATTTATTAAGGAGAATAAGAATTTGGTAAAGAGAGAGAGAAAGGCCTAGATTCCTATCTATTAAAGGGAGAGCACATTTCTAGCTCCCTTCTCCGCCAGCGTCCTCAGGAAAAAGCCCCAGAGTCAGCGCCAGTCTCTTCCTTCCTCCTCCCACTAGCCCGCGTCACTTCCTCCCGCCAAAGAAAAGGCTCCTGGTCTTGCCCTCAAAGACCTTCGCTTCATGGGCAGAACTCTTCTACAGTAAGTATCCAGCAGGTGGCGTCATTCCAATCATTACAATCTATTGAGATAATCATGTTTCTGTTAACATTTTTTAATGTTGTGGTCAATAATACTAATAGTTTTCCAAGTACTGAACCATCTTTACATGCACTGGATAAATTCCCCCTAGTCATAGTGTATCATCATCCTAGTGATAAATTGCTGTGATGTCTTTGGCAATATTTTATTAATTTTTTGCATCAATATTCATTAGGGAAATTTGTGTGTAATTTTCTTTTTGTTTTGGGTTTTCCTGGGTTAGGTAGCAGACAGGTAGTTGGCACAATGGATAGAGAACTGGTATTGAAATTGGCACAAACTGGGGGTAGCTAGGAGGTACAGTGGATAAAGAACTGTTCCTGGATTCAACAGGACCTGAATTCAAATCCGGCCTCAGATACTTGACATTTGCTAGCTGTGTGACCCTGGGCAAGTCACTTAACCCCCATTGCTCCGAAAAAAAAAAAGAAAGAAATTGGCACAACCTGAGTTCAATTCTCACCTCAGACACTAATTACATGACACTGGGCCAATCACTTAACCCCAATTGCCTTAAACATCTGGGGTCATCTCAAGTAATCCTGATATGTATCTTGTCACTGGACCAAGATGACTCTGGAGGAAAGAGTGACGATGGTAACTATCAATAGCCCTACCTCACATAAATCCAATTCATTGCAAGTAATGACATCTTGCATGGTTCTCTTCAAGAACAAAGGACAAAATAATAATCAACACCATATTTATCATAAAATGTATAGTAGGACTCTGCCTCTTTTTCAAAATTTCAAATTTCTCAAAAAGTTTATGTTGTATTGGAATTAATTGTGATATGAATATTTGGGATTCACTTGTAAATATATCTGGCCCTGGAGATTTTTTTTTTCCTTAGTGGTGTCACTGATTGCTTGTTCAATTCCTTCATTTCTTCTTCTGGTCATCTGGAGAACTTATATTTTAGTAAATATTCATATTTTCACTTATATTGTCCTGTTTATTGGTATATGGTATTGCAAAATGACTTTTAATTTTTACCTTAATATCTTTTTCATTGGTGGTGAATTCCCCCTTTTCTTTTTTGATACTGGTAATTTGATTTTCTTATTTCTTTTTTGAAATCAAATTAAACAGAGTTTGTCTATTTTATTTTATTTTTATAAAACAAGCTCTCATTCTTATTTATTAATTCAATTGTTTCTTATTTTCAATTTTATTAATCTCTTTTTAAATTTTTGAAATATCTGATTTGGGGGTGGAGCCAAGATGGCAGAGAGGAATCAGCAAGCTGCCTGAGCTCTCCTTCTGTTCCCTCAAAAAGAACATTAAATCAAGCCTCTGGATGGATTCTTACACTACAGAACCTGCGAAGAGACAGAGAGACACAGTATTCCAACCAGAGATAATTTAGAAGACTTCAGGAAAGTTTGGTCTGACTCATGCAAAAGGGAGGCACAGCACAGGGCGTCAGCACAGAGCCAAGGGGTCAGGGCAAGTCAGCAGGAAGCTGTGGGCCAAAGCCTAGAAACTGAGGTTCCTGGATCCACAAGAAGTTCAAAACAGGGACCCTGGTGTCCACAGAGCAGACCTCAACTTAAAAAATAAATAAATAAGCTACAATATTAGTAAGAAAAAAAAAAAAGCTCTTACCATTGAGAGCTTCAGTATCGAAAGGGAAGAGGCAAACAGAAACTCAGATGAGGACAATACTCTCAAATTGCCTACATGTGAAGCCTCAAGAGAGAAGTTGAATTGGTCTCAAGAACAAAAAGTCTTTTTGGAAGAGCTCAAAAAGGATTTCCAAAGTCAATTGAGAGAGGAAGGAGAAAAATAGAGAGATAAATGAAAGCAAAACAAGAAAATTATGAAAAAAGAATCAGCAGCTTGGAAAAGGAAGCACAAAGATTGACTGAAGAAAACAATTCCTTAAAAAATTCATGTGGCCAAATGGAAAAGGAGGTACATAATCTGACTGAAGAAAACAATGCCTTAAAAAATTCATTTGGCCAAATGGAAAAAAAAAGTGAATAATCTAATTGAAGAAAACAATGCCTTAAAAATTAAAATTGGACAGTTGGAAGATAAGGAATCCATGAGACACCAGGAATCAGTCAAGCAGAATCAAAAGAATGAAAAAATAGAAGAAAATGTGAAATACCTCATTGGAAAGACAACTGATCTGGAAAACAGATTCAGGAGAGACAATTTGAGAATCATTGGAATGCCTGAAAACCATGATCAGAAAAAGACTCTAGAAACCATATTCCAGGAAATTATCAAGGAGAACTGCCCTGATATTATAGAATCATAGGATACAATCATCATTGAAAGAATCCACTTATCACCTCCTAAAAGAGACCCCTAAAGGAAAACTCCAAGGGATATTGTAGCCAAATAACAGAATTATCAGTTGAAAGAGAAAATATTCCAAGCAACCAGAAAGAAGGAATTTAAATATCATGGAGCCACAGTCAGGATTGCTCAGGACCTGGCAGCTTCAACATTAAAGGAATGCAAGGCTTGGAATATGATATTCTGGAAGGCAAAGGAGCTTGGATTGCAGCCAAGAATCTATTATCCAGCAAAACTGAGCATTCTCTTTCAGGGGAAAAGATGGGCATTAAATGACATTGCGGAATTTCAAGGTTTCCTGATGAAAAGACCAGAACTGAATAGAAAATTTGATCTTAACATACAAGACTCAAGAGAAGTTTAAAAGGGTAAATAGAGAGAAAAGATGTTACCCAATTAGGTTATACTGTTTATATCCCTACATGGGAAGATACTACTTATAACTCTTGAGAGTTGTAAATGTATTTGGGCATACAGAAGAACTATACACAGAGGGTATAAATATAAATTTTCTTTGATGTGATGATACAAAGAAAATTAAGGGGTTAAAAAGGAGTTCATGGGGAGAAGAGGAAAGAGGAGGTGGAATGGGGTGAATTACATCATATGAAGAGGTAAAAACAAATCCTATTACAACAGAGGGAAAGAAGGGAGGGGTGAACATTGTTTCAACCCTCATCTCATTATATTTTATTCAAAGAGGGAATAACATATATGTTCATTAGGATAAAGAAACTTAGCTCATTCTTAAGGGAAGTAAAAGGGGAAGGGAAAGGGGGGACTGATAGAAGGAAGGGCAAAAGCAAGGGAGAAAAGGGAAAAGATAAGGGGGGGTGATAAAAAGGGAGGGCAGATTGGGGAGGGAGGGGTAAGAAGCAATTACATTATTCCATATTATTTTCATTGCATCATTACCTGAAAAGGATACATTAATTATTTAGGCCTTTCTGCAGTTCATTGTGAAATTTTAATACCATAAAATATGGTCAATTTTTGTGTAGGTGCCCTGAACCTCTTAGCAAAATGTGTATTCCTATCTATTCAATTTTCTCCAGAGATCTATAATATCTAGGCTATTTAAAATTCTATTCACTTCCTTAACTTCTTTATTTTTTTAATTTTGTTGTTGTTGTTAGGTTTGTCTTGTTGGGAGGTTGGAATCCCCAATTAATATAGTCTTGCTGTCTCTTTCTTCCTATACTTACTTAATTTATCCTCTAAGATTTTGGATGCTACACCACTTGATACATAGATATTTGCTGTTGCTATTAGTTTATCATCCATGGTACATTTTTAGCATGATGTAGTTTCCTTCCTTATTTATTTTTATTATTATTTTGCTTTGCCTGTGATCAAGACTGCTGCCCCTGCTTTAAAAAAAAATACTTCAGTGAAGCATAGTATAATCTGTTCTACCATTATTCTGCTTGAATTCCTCTGCTTCAAATGTGTTTCTTGAAAACAATATATTAATATATTGTAGGTTTCCCATTTACATTCACAGTTATGATTATGAACTGTGTATTTCCTTCCATCCTATTTCCCCCTCTTTTTATACTTTCCTCTCTTTTTACCCTGAACCTCCTCACAAGAGCTTTGCTTCCAGTGACTGCCTCCCTCAATCTGCCCTCTGTTTTATCAGTCACCTCTATTTTCTTTCCCCTTTCCCCTCCTACTTATGTCCTCTCTTCTGCCCTCCCTGCTATTGGCTGCCCCTTCACTTTTCTTTCCCCTTTCTCCTCCCATTTCCCTATAGTGTAAAGTAAATTACTATACTGACCTGAATATGTATGTTATTCCCTCTTTGAGCCAAATGAAATTAGAGTAAGGTTCAAACAATGCTCACACCCTTCCTTTTTCCCCTCTATTTTAATATGTCTTCTGTGCCTCTTCACATGAGGTAATTTACCCTATTCTGCCTCTCCTTTAATTCCTCCCAGGACAATCTTTTATTTAACCCTTATTTCTTTATATCATGACATATATTTAATATATGTGTATTATATTTTATGTGTGCATGTATGTGTATATGCATATGCATATGCATATGTATATGTATATGTATGTGCATGTGTATATCTATATGTATAGTCTTCTAAATAGCCTAATAATTCTTAAATTATCTTTCTTTGATCTATTTTTCAGGTCAGTTGTTTTTACTGTATGATATTCTACATTTTCTTCTATTTTTTCATACTTGATTTTGCTTGACTGGTTCTTAATGTTTCATACAGTCATTAGCTTCTAATTTTTAAGGAATTCTAATTTTTAAGGAATTCTAATTTTTAAGGAATTATTTTCCTTAGTTATCTTTTGTATCTCTTGTAGCATTTGGCTAGTTCAACTTTTTAAGGAGCTGTTTTCTTCAGTGGATATTTTTTCTGATTTCCCCAATTACATTTTTAAAGTAATTGCCATTTTTGTATTTCTTTTCCAAGATATTGACTTTCTTCTTTTTTTTAATGATATAGACATTCTCATACATAACTCATTTTTTTTCCAATTTTTCTTCAACTTCACTTATTTGATTTTTAAAATCTGTTTTTACCTCTTCTAAGAATAATTTTTGGGCTGGAGAAAAATTGATATTCCCCTTTGGGGCTTCACATATTTGTATTTTGACATTGTAGTCATCTGTTTGTGTTTTGTTCTTTCCTGTCTGCATATTAGCTATCTATGGTCAGGGTTTTTGCTTGTTTGTTTGTTTGGTTTTTTGCTCATTTTTAAAAGTTTAGCACCACTCCTAGGTTACAAGATGCACTGTCCCAAGCATTTTGAATTGGGGCCCAAGGCCCAGATGTTTGGTCATTGACTTTCTGTGCCAGGGCTTCTGGGACTGACAGCTTGCCCACTGTGCTAGGGTGGCCTAGCCTGATCATGCTTATTGTGCTTAGGTTCCAGAGCTGGCAGTATGCCTTCTGTTCTGGTATTGGAGGTGTCACAACTGGACTGCTCTGTCATTAGCCTACTGAGTCAGAGTGAGGGGCCTTAGTTCCTAATCTATACTATTGCTGAGACACTCCCCTTGGCTCGCCCTGACAATAACTGCTCTGGGATGCACTCCCCTTTTACCCAAGTGAGACAGATTAGTTTTGCAGTCCTTCTAATTTAGATTAAGGTGGAAATTTGTTTCCCTCAATCTTTTTCTAGGTTCTGATGCTATAGAATCTGTTTAGAAGCTTGATTCAATGTTGTTTCAAAAGAAACTTGGGGAGATCTCAGGCAACTTCCTGGCTTCTCTCCACAGTCTTGGTTCTACATCTGTTTGCGTGAATCTTATACCAAACTATTGAGTATTTTAAAATTTTTCTTGCATTTTCTCTCTTTTCCCAATTTCCCCTCCATCTCTTACTTGATTTTAATAATCCTTTTTGAACTCTTCCACAAATTCTTGTTAGGTTTGTATCTGATTCTCTCTGAGTCTTTTCTTCTAGTTCTTTTGACACTATGCCTTCTTCTTGGTTTGTCTTAATCTTCCATGTCACCATTATAACTTTTTATTGTCAAAATTTTTTTTTGTTTGTTCAATTTTCCAGCATATTTCTTGACTTTTCACTTTTTTAAAAAAATTATTTTGTTGGGTCAGCTAGGTGGTACCATGGATAAAGCTCTGTCCCTGGATTCAGGAGTACCTGAGTGCAAATTTGGCCTCAGACACTTGACACTTACTAGCTGTGTGACCTTGGGCAAGTCACATAACCCCCATTGCCCTGCAAAAAAATATTAATATTAGACTTTGTTCCTGGTGTGGAGGGCCCACTATCCTTCAGGTCTTTCTTGTGGCTCTTTTATTTATTTTTATTCTATTTATTTATTTATTTTGTGAGAACTCTGTGAGTCTATAGTTTTTTTGTGTGTGTGTTTTGTTTTGTTTTTTTGGTACTCTTAAGTTGGTATGATCTAAGTAGAGATGTAGTGATTGTTCTCAAAAATTGTGCTCTGGCATTTATATAGGATGGGACCTTATTCTCCTGAAGTCACCAGTGCTAACACTCTTCTTAACCCTAGAGTTATGATCAGGTCCCCCAATCTCCTGCAGTCTTAATTGCTTGTGACTCCCTCTATCTTGCAATTGAAACCATGTTCCCTAATCCCCAGTGAACAACCACAAGAACTTTTCTTCCTGGAGTGGCCCCCCCTCTTTCCTTAGGCCAAGTGAAAATTTTCCTTCTGGCCTTCGGTTTGTGACCTAGGATTGAGCATAAACAGGACAACAGGGTCCTTCACCAAGCTCCAGCAAAGTGGTACTTGTAATCTCTTTATGAGTAGCTGTTTGATGCCCTGCCACTGTCTGTAGGCTAAGAGTTCTATAAGCCACTACTGCTGCCAGTTAAGCTAACCAGGAAGCCTTAACTGTCTGCACTGCACTTCTCTCCCCCCTTCCCCAGTTAGACAGATCTTTTTGCCAATCTCTTAGTTGTCTTGGTCTGGAAAATTGTTTCATCCAACCTTTAACAAAGTATAAATTTAGAGTTGTATGGAGGGAAAATTTGGAAAACTGGACTGAATGTTTTCTACTCTACCATCTTGCTTGACCCTGCACTTTCCACTAATATTTATATTTTTAAATTTTTTTCTATGTTCAGTTATTTTCCAACTTACATGTAAAAACAAATTTTATGGTTTTTTTTTTTTGGTGGGTCAATGAGTGTTAAGTGACTTGTCCAGGGTCAGACAGCTAGTAAGTGTCAAGTGTCTGAGGCCATATTTGAACCCAGGTTCTCCTGAATCCATAGCTGGTGCTTTATCCACTGTGCCACCTAGCTGCCCCCTATCATCAATTAAAAAAATGTGTTCCAACTTCTCTTCCTCTCTCCCTTCCCACCTCCCCACCCCAAGAACTCAAGCAATTTAATATAAGTTATACATGAGTAGTCATGGAAAACAACTCTACATTAGCTAGGTTGTGAGAGAAACCAGATAAAAACAAAACTTCAGATTAAGGAATTATCAAAAAAAATGTGTTTCAATCTGTTTTCAGATACCATCAGTTCTTTCTTGCAATATTCATAAGTCCTTCAGAGGTATATTGGATCATTGCCTTGATGAGAATAACCATGTGCTTCCCAGCAGATCATCTTACATTGTTTTGTATAGAGTACATTTCACTCTGCTTCAGTTCATGTAGGTCTTTCCAGGTTTTTTTGATAGCCTCCTGTTCATCATAACTTTTATATAGTACCTTAAACTTGACAAATAATTTTTTTCCACAAAAGCCCAGCAGAGTAGGTACCATATGTTTTGCCATTATAATCAATCATTGTAACTATTTCCCTCCATCCTATTCCCTTCCTATGATATTTACTATATTTTCTATCTTCTTTTACCCTATACCTCCTCAAAAGTGTTTTGCTACTGACTGCCCCCAGACTGGCTCTACCCTACCTTCATTCACCCTTGCCTCCTTATCCTCTTCTCCTCCTACTTTCCTGGAGGGTTAAATAGATTACTCTTCCCAATTGGGTGTTTTCATTATTTCCTCAGTGAGCCCACTCTGATGAGGTTAATATCTTTGAGCTCATTCCATGTTCTAAATTTTTCTTCCTCCCTCGCTCCTTAACCCTCCCTATGAAATCAAGCAATTTAATATGTCATACATGTGCAGTTGTGCAGAACATCTTCAACTTCTTTGAAAGTGTATAGAATCCATTGATCACCCCGGGGTGAAAATTTAAAATAATATTATAATCAAATATGGCGGTCCCTGGTCAAGGAAGAAAAAAATAGTCTCAGTAGTCATAACTAAAGAATTTATACACTGTGGAACAAATGAGTATGACAAAAAATTACCACTTACCATTATAAAGGAAAGGAGAGTTTGGAGTACATTATTCTAGAAAGTAAAGGATCTAGACTTACAACTAAGAATAATGTAACCAGCAAAATTGCATATAATTCTACAAGAGAAAAAATAGAACTTTAATGTAATAGTTAATTTTAATGCATGCTACATGAAAAGGCCAGGGTTAAGTATAAAATTTGATATTCAAACACATAACTAAAGAAATCATAAGAATATAAACATAAATGAAAAGCCATAAGGCACTGAACAAAATTAAAATGTTAACATTCTTATCTGGGAAGATTGTACATGCTATTACTTTGTTGTCATCAGGGTAGAGGGAGTATAAACTGTTTTGAAGTCCAGAACTGACTCAGCTTCACTACTTAGCTACTAATATCCACAAAAACTAACTCTCTAACAAAATTGAACAAAAAAATCTCCAGATAGCAAAGCTAACCTTTCCAATATGTATTTAAAAATATGTTAATAACCATTCTCAAGTGATCATTAATTACAACTTTCTTTTTAATGAGGTGATCAAAAAACCCTCCCTTTCAGATGGAGGTTATGTTCGAACCATTCTGAATTAAAGAGAGAGGAAGGAAGGAAGAAAAGAAGGAAGGAAGGAAGCAAGGAATCAAGGAATGAAGGAAGCAAGGAAGGAAGGAAAAAAGATAACTGGAAAAAATGTGTCTTCAATTCATTACAGCTAAAAAGCCTTCTCATTTCCCAATTTAAAAGATGTATTTTAAGTGTCAAAAGTAGTGCACAAAATGGGTCAAAAGAAATTACTACATAAGTATAGATGTCTCCTGAAAAGAACACAATGTACATTCTTACAATTTACTTTCATCTCTTAATTAATTACAGAGCAAACTGGAAACTCCAAAGAGGACCACTTGAGGTTTATGTTACAGAGTTGTGAGTTTTCAAAATCTCTCATTGACAAGATGCCTTGATTTTTCTAGGGCAGTCCTCATTTTGGACTAAGCTCTTGTAATCTATCAACTGATGACCTCTATTTCATTTTACAAAGGAAATTCTGTGAAATAATTCAAAAGAAAATCTGAAATTATTGAAATCCATCTTCACTGAATCATTCTAATATTTTTGTATTTCCAAAATTTTCTTCTACTTTCCATATGTTATTTGAAAAAAATCCTTAATTATAATACTTTTAATTAATGGAAACCCATCATGCTATTTTTTCTAAATATCAGAAATTCTCTAGTAAAAGCCACAATAAGCAAAACATAATACACCTGCTGATTTTCATATTTAAGGATGTCCTTTATTTTCAGGTATTTTTAGGTTAGGGATTTTTTTTCCCGTTTTTGACTGTCCTTTTTTTCAGTCATTACATAGACCAGCTATAAAGTACAATATATTGGATAATGTGAATATGCTAAAATGTAGAGCAATGCAACTAAGTAGAATTTTATCTTCATTGATTCAGAATGAAATTCAGGCTCCTTTAATGTCTGAGAGTAAACATCAGTTCTTGATATAGTAATAAGCTCTGCTGACCTTATGTAACAATATCTCTTTTATAGTAAACAAATCTTACCTTTGGTACCTTCAGAACAACCTTCAAATTTCCTCAAACTTATTTTGTTTCTCTAGTTTTTTAGATGCCCTGTATCTTCATACTGTTCTAGGCAACTAGAGATGCCAATTGTATCACTCCACAAAATTTGATGATTCTTGTAAAATGTATTCTTCTTTGTTTCGCCATTCTAATACTTACCAAAACAAATCAACAAATTTTCATTAATTATAACAAACACTTAAATTCCTGTTGTATGCAAAGCATAGAACTCAGTTTTGGATCATAGATTTAGGACTATAAGATAACTCAGAGGACATTTATTCCAACCTTATAGATTTTTTTTTTCAATTTAAGTAAACTATTAAACCTTAGTAAATTAAGGCCCAGATAGTCTTGATAAGGTATAGAAATTGAGAAGTCCCTTACATGTTTTATTGTCTAAAATCATGGGTATGGGTATGAGATAAGCCATTCGCAAAGATAATTATGCAGCATATATTGAGCAAGGGTACACAATATTAGAAGTCCTTTTAAGGCTGAATGTCTAAGGTAGTAATTCCAGTGGGTAGTTTTAAGAATTTTTTTCATCTTTCATCATAGTCAGTTATACAATGCATAGAATAATGAGCTTGGAGTGCAGAAGGCCTAGTATCTACATCATTCTTATATATTTATGATCTGTGTGGTCCTGGAAAAATCACTTAACCTCTCTGTGTCTTATCTATAAAATGAGAGTGTTAAACTTAATGACTTCTAAGATTATTCTATAAATTAATCTATAAACCAATGAAATCATAAGCATAAGTGTCTGTTTATAAAACTTTCTCACAATGTTGTTCCTTCCAACACATCAATACATTATTAATTAGAAATTTCCATTCAATAATTTATAAAGTTAACTTTTACTATAAGAAAGTAATTCAATTCAGTTGATTATTAAAGTCAGGTTCCTTGGAAATAATACTTAATTAGATAAGGAAACTGAGGATGAGACCACAACTGACTTGTTCTTACTTATTTACCATAGTACAACAATAAAAGAAGTAAGAGTAGAATAAAATCTTGATGACTCCCCAAGCTGTTTCTGCTACACTCCACTTTTTTCATGACTAACTTTATAGTCCAGAAGAATTGTCAATGAATGTTTTGCACTAAATTCTACCCCTCCACTTCCTCCACTGAGGCTGGAACAATATAGTAGCATACACCATTTTGAAACAAACTGTTTAAAATGAAATATTTCACAGGATCAAATCCAATTTCTTTATTAACATTGCCATGCACCAGCCTATTCCTGCCTTAAACATCTGTTTGCCATCAAGTAGAAATGGGCTGAGCCCTAATGAAATTATGAACACAACAACTGTTCTATGAGTATGTTAGACTTAGTCTCTCTGGAAGACCAAAAGCCACCCAAAGAATAAGTTACAGAATATTCAATGAATGCATTGTTTTACTTGTGTCATCTAAATTTGGCAAGTAGGTGGGAATAAACAGAACAACATATCATCCCATTTTTATTTAAAATATTCTGATTTTAATGAAGTATCACAGAACATAAGCTACCTGGCAGGCCAATACCTTAAATTAACAATTCAGTGTTGAAGAAAGTAGGAAAAAAACCTGTTCATTTGAAATCATTGTGTAGGTAAGATATATGTGCCTCAATATCTAAGCATAGCTCAATGGTGGCATGAATAGACATACATTGAGGGAGTGTCTACTTTGCAGTGAAGACAAATGAACAACTGTCTGTATTGCCAGGATCTTTAGGTAGAGTTGGATTAGACCAGACTGATTTCACGCTGCTAAGACTGTGTGATCTCTCCTCCAGACTCCAAGAAGAGTATCAGTCTAGAATTAAATCTATTATCCACCATTCCCACCTCCACCCCACTATAAACACTTATTTTTGCATATGATCATACAGTAAACCTGGTCCCTGGCTACTGATAAGGAAAAATACAATTTTTAACTTATACTTGGTAGCCTAATCCCTACCCAATAAACTTAGACCAAAACAAACAAACCAAAACATTGCAGATAGAAGAATGAGAAAAATGCTTTTTTTCCTAAGTAAATAGGGGGATCTTGGCCTCTCTCTTTGTTTCCTGGACCCACTCCCTTTGCTTAGAATGCTATTTCTTGGTATGTGCTAGATGGCAGAGAAAAGGCAGTAAGGTCTCAGAACTCATGACATAATTGTTCCAAAAAACCTCCTAATAATGACATAGGACAATTCCTAGGGCAGCAGAATCCACAAAAGAACATCCTGAGATCCTTTTCCAGCCAAAGATGGCTTAGAAAGTTGGCAGGAAGGGTTGCTCTGCTGGGGTGGGAGTGGAGCTCAACTCCATGGTCACACAGACACAGATCCAGTCCCAGGCAGGCCTCACCAGAGAAAGAGATGCACAGAGGCTCTAAATAATCTGGAGTGCCAGAGTCTTCTAGAACTAAGCTCATAGTCTGGTGAATAGACTGAGTGGTTGGCCAGGGGAAAATTACAGGAGTCTCTGCTGGCTCTGAGAAAGAAATTGGGTGTTTCATGCAAGCTGGGAATGAGGAAGCAGGCTTGAGTGTCAGTGGCCCAGGTTGGGAAGGGAAGTAGGCTTGGCAGAGCTAACAACCACAGTACACAAAGTTTTGCTGCTTGGTTAATTAGCAAGTTGGCCTGGGGTTATCTATGGTCCAGAGGACAGGCCAGTTAAATGAAGAACCTGCCACTCCTTAAATTGTACCACCTTCGACCCCTGAAGCTTGGGACAGTACATCCTGGAAACAGTGCTGCACTTTAAGAAGGAGTTAAAAGTCAAGTAAAGACAGGCAAGATTAGCATACAGAGAAAGATGCAGACCATAGAAAGTCTCTTTGGTGACAAGGAAGATTGACATGCACCCTCAGAATAAGATATAAACATCAGGGCTATGACATAAAATATTTCAAAGAAAAATATGAATTGGTCACAGGCCATGGAAGCTCTCAAAAAAGAATTTGAAGATAAAGTAAGACAGGTAAAGGGAAAAGTAATAGAGGTGGAACAAAACATGGAAAGAGAAATGAGAGTAATGAAGGAGGGTCATGGAAAAAAGTCAACAGCTTTAAAAGGTAAGTTGACCAAATGGAAAAGGAGGTACAAAAGTTCTCTGAAGAAAATCGCTGCTTAAAAATTAGGATTGAGCAAATAGAAGCTAATGACTTTATGTGAAATCAAGACACAATCAAGCAAATTCAAGTGAGTAAAAAAAAAATAGAGGGCAATGTGAAATATATCCTTGTAAAAAGAGCTGGTCTGGAAAATATATCAAGGAGAGATAATTTGAAAAATTATTGGATTGTGCCATACCAAACAGACTACCTAAAATTATTTTATAGAGTTAGAAAAAATAATAACAAAATTCATCTGAAAGGACAAAAAATCTAGAATATCAAGGGAACTAATAAAAAATGCACAGCATGTTGGGCTAGCCTAACTAAATTTGAAGCTATGCTATAAAGCAGCAGTCATCAGAACTATTGGTATTAGCTAAGAAAAAAGAGTGGTGGACCAATAGAATAGGTTAGGCACAGGAGACATAGTAGTAAATGACTATAGTAATCTTCTGTTTGATAAACCCAAAGACTTCAGCTCCTCGGATAGGAATATAGTATTTGACAGAAACTGCTGGGAAAAATGGAAGAGAATATCAGAAAAACTAGGCACAGACCAACACCTTACACCTTATACAAAAATTACATCAAAATGGGTTCAAGATTTAGACATAAAGGGTGATACCATAAATAAATTAGGAGAGGAAAGAATAGTTTACCTCTCAGATCTATGGCAAGGAAAACAATTTATGTCCAAACAATATATAGAGAATATTATGAAATGGAAGACTGATGACTGATTTCATTAGACTAAAAAGGTTTCATACAAACAGAAGCAATGCAGCCAAAATTAGAAGGCAGGAAGAAAATTGGGAAACAATTTTTATTGCCAATACTTCTGACAAAGGCCTCATTTGTAAAATATATAGGGAACTAAATCAAAATTATTAGACTGTAAGTCATTCCACATTTGAGAAATGGTCAAAGGGCATTTTTCTGATGAAGAAATGAAAGCTATCTATAACTATATGAAAAGTACTCTCAATCATTATTGATTAGAGGACTGAAAATTAAAACAACTCTGAGGTGCCACCTGACACCTATCAGATTGGCCAATATAACACAAAAGGAAAATAACAAATGTTGGAGAAGTTGTAGAAAAATTGGAACACTAACACATTGATGGTGGAACTGTGAACTGATCCAACTGTTCTGGAGAGCAATTAGGAACTATACCCAAAGAGCTTTGGGACTGTTAATATCCTTTTTACCCAGTGGTACCACTGCTAGGTTAGTATTCCAAAGAGATCATAGAAAAGGTAAAAGACCCCATATGTAAAAAAATATTTATAGCAGCTCTCTTTGTGGTGGCAAAGAATTGGAAATAGAGGGAATGCCCATAAATTGGGGAAAAGCTAAACAAGTTGTGGTATATGAATGTAATGGAATACTATTGTGCTGTAAGAAATGATGACCAGGAGGAATTCAGAGAAACCTGGAAGGAATTATATGAACTGATACTGAGTGAGAGGAACAGAACCAGGAGAATGTTGTACATAGTAACAGCAGCATTATTTGATGAACTATGTTGATAGACTTAGCTCTTCTCAGCAGTGCAATGATACACAACAGTTTCAAAGAACACATGATAGAAACTGTTCTCAACATCCAGAAAAAAGAACTGTGGATTATGAATGCAGATTGAACCATATTGTTTCTACTTTTGGGCTGTTTTTTTTTCTTCTTTTTTGTGGTTTTCCCCTTGTTCTCTGATTCTTCTTTCAGAAGACGACTAATGTAGAAATATGTTTAATGGAATTTTACATATATAACCTATATCAGACTGCTTTCCATCTTGGGGTGGAGGGAGGGAAGGGAGTGTTGGATAAAAATTTGGAACTAATCCAATAATAACAAATGTTAAAAACTACCCTTATATGTAACTATAAAATAATAAATTACTTTTATTTTTTTTAATTTTTAAAAAGAAAAAAGAAGAAAATTATTGGACTACCTAGTAAATAGGGGTAGATGAAATCTCAGCTTAAATTGTGAGACACAACTTTATTAGCCAGGGAGTTCCTCTTTCAAGAATCTCTAGAATTTGACTCTCTAGAGGTCAAGAATAATCATGGATCTCTATATCTCTTTCTGTCTGTCTCTGTCTCTGTTCCAGTCCCTTTTCCTGTCTCTCTTTGACTTTTTGCCCCCTTCCCTATGACTGTCACAGTCTCTTGGTTGATTGTTGAATGTTTTTGTCTCTAGCACTTTCTAAATTGATAAATATTAGCTTCTACCATTTGAGAGCTTATCTCAGCAAAACCTTTTCCCATTTCCTAAAAAATCCAGAGATATTTAACAGTTGTTCCTCTCCCACATTAAGTATATTTGTGTAATGAATGTACATAAGTAGCTATTAAAGTACTCAATGGCTTTTTCTTATTTTTAAAATATATTTATCAAAATTAGTTTCATGGCATTCAATACTCTAGTCTTTTTTTCCAATAGGTTAGCAAAACATGAGTTTAATTATCTGATTTCCAGAACTTTTATTTTTTCCAATTATACGTAAAGATAGTTTTAAATTCACTTCTGTAAGATTTGGAGTTCTAATTTTTCTCCCACCCTCCCTTCTCTCTCCCCTTCAGAAGACAGCAAGCAATCTAATAGAGGTTATATATTAGAGCCATGTTAAACATATTTCTACATCTGTCATGTTGTAAGAGAAGAATCAAAACAAAAGAAAAAACATAAGAAAGAAAAAACAACAAAACAACAACAAAACTGAAAATAGTATGCTTGAATCTGCATTGAGACACCATAGCTCTTTTTCTGTACATGGAGAGGATTTTCCATCATGAGTCCTTTGACCTTTTCTTGGATCATTGTGTTTTTTTTTTTTTCTGAGAAGAGCGAAGTCTATCATAGTTGACCATCATACAAATTTGTTGATACTGTGTACAATGTTCTTTTGGTTCTGCTCATTTCACTAAACATCAATTCATGTAAGTCTTTCCAAGTTTTTCTGAAGTTTACCTACTTATCGTTTCTTTTGGCATGATGGAATGGATGGTCCTTGGTGTCTTAGATCCTTGACTAAGCTCTGAGCTCATTACCTATGGTGTGAGGCCTTACAGAGCTCTTTTGAGGGCTGCTCATCCATCTCTGATGTCCACCTGTCACACAATTCCCATTTGTGGCTCCAAGAAGTAGTATAATGCTCAGCAACCACATCCAGTAAATCCATTTTAGCAGATGGTGCTAAACCATGTTGAGGTGTAGAGTTCTATCTAGGATCTCAATGTTCATCTCTGGCTGCTTGAATTAATTACTTATGATCATTGCAAAGGAAATTATTAAAAAATATAAATGAAAAATATTTATTGTGTGTTTGTTGTTAACATCTTAATCTCATATGTAAAACTGGAGACTATTTCATTAAAAGCGACTTGATGGCACAGTGGATAGAGCACTGGCCCTGGATTCAGGAGGACCTGAGTTCAAATCCAGCCTCAGACACTTAACACTTACTAGCTATGTGACCCTGGGCAAGTCACTTAACCCCAATTTCCTCACCAAAAAAAAAAAAGTGACTTGAGGATATTTCAGCACAATCCAATCAAATTCAATTACAGCTATTATTAGTAGAGAAATTAGCAAACTAGAGTGTATCCAGAGGGCGGAGTCCAAGACAGTGAGTGAATATTTTCAGATGACACCAAGTTGTTGTTTTGAGAGTTACAGCCAGCAAAGTGATTATAGAGTCAGGATACAAAAAGGTCTTTATGTGCTACAGAATAGAAATCAACCTAATAAGAATGCCAAAATCTTGCAATGAATGCAAAAACAAACAAGCAAAAAAACCATCCTTTCCAAATATAGTATAGGGGTGGTGTTTTGGATAGACAGTGTTCTTTTTAAAATGGGAATATTAATTGACTCCAAAGTCAATATATATCAATAGTATGATGTAGCCACCAGAGAAAAAAACTTATTGAGAAGTGTAATGTTGAGAAATCAAATAATCATACATTTATATGCTTATCAATGATATCTGATGCACTGTGTTCATTTCTGAGTGGTACACTTCAGTACATAAACAAGGTAAAGAGTATCCAGGAAAGGCAATCAAAATGGTAACAAACTTTGAGTACCTGGTAAAAAAGAAAAGGAGAATATTTAGTCTGGGAAAAGAATCAAGTAGAATATGATAGTTAATCTTGAATCTTTGAAGGATTAATATTGGTGAGAGATGCTAATACTTTTGTTTGGCCCTAGAGATTGCTATAAGGAACAATGCAAAAATAAAATGTTTTCTTGGAGTAAGCAAGAAAATTCCAAATATTTTGAGTTATTCAAATGTAGGATTGATAGCATATAGAAATAGAAACTTTTTTCATTGGAAGTCTTCAAGCAGAGGCTGAATGATCACTTGCCTGACTTAATATAGTAGAAATTTCTGTCATAGATTGGTCGGACTGTCTGATCAGTCAAGAACTTTGCTACCCTAAAATTCTGTGAATTTTTACTTGAAACCATTCTTACCAAGAATAGTTTCAAGAAACAGAAAGAATTTAACCTGAAGAAGAGGAAACTTTTGAGAGAACATGATAGCTTTCTTTAAATGTTTTAAGTTCTATTAGGAAGCAAATAAATTAGGATTATTCTCCTTGTTATAAAAGTGAGAAGCCTAGAAAATTCAGAAGTTAGAGATAAATAAAATTTATTTTAAAATACAGTGATGTAAAAATTAAAAGTAACAATTTTGATTAGAGCAATGGTGTTGCAGATGTGCTTCTACTGACATTTGACTATCTCAAAATTTCTGACCCTCACTGGATGAAACCTAATTAATCTTTTAATTAAACTGAATTAATTGGTTTCTTCAATTTTATATGTAAGCTATATAAAGAGAACTGGAGTTCATTCCTTAGGCATGCAGTTATCCCATCTCTGACTCCTATTAATATATTAGATTCCAAGAGATTTGGCTCTATCTTTCTCTTTCAGTTCTAGAGACTTCCCCTTAATCATTTGAGGTAATTATCTGATGTCACTGGTTCTTACCATTTTGCTTCCCCACTCCCCCCAAGATTATCATTTGAGAATCAAATTAGTCAGCCAGACAGCCCTAATTATATTTTAGAAAGGTCATAAAAGTGGTATAATAAGAAAAGTTGGTTCAAAGAATGCCTCCAAATGTCAATGACACACTTTATCACAAGTAAATAAACAACTCAAGAGTAAGTAAATGCAAGCATAAAATACAATTGTGGCAAAGGCATTTCATGAAGCTCTAGGTTCCTTAAAGAGTGATTTTTTTTCCATTTTATCAAATGTTCATTGTTGTCCATATTATTAAACTGTGTACAGTTTGTCCTTTTCTCCAAATTCAAACACTGCTGTTAACTATTCCAGGAATATAGATAGCACAGTGATGGGAGGATGGGGAATCCAACATCTTCTGGAACCTTCAAAACTCAAAGTGCTCTCATTGTGTGAGCGAAGTAGGTAGGGGAGGAGACTTCAAATCAACACCTTCTCACTAATATATTGATGGATTTTAAAATTCTGAAAAAGACACATGGAGGTCCCCACCTGTGACAGTTTTATTAACTATTTCAGTCTATATCAAATAACGTTTATTTCCATTATTTAATTTTATATTTTTCATTCTATTTATATTATCACCATCATTATTCTTTTGGCCTTGCTTATTTTACTTTGCATCAGTTCAGAGATATCTTCTCATATTTCCCTGTATTCTTTCTGTTTATTTGTTTCTGTTTTCATTGTTCATGAACTATGAAAGCCCTTTATTAGATCATATTATTTTATTATTTCAACTTTTCCTTTGCTTTATCACCCACAACCCTGTTGATCCTCATGATCTCCAATCTTTTTCTCCTTTTTATTCTCTCTTATTTTTTAACCATCTTCATTCTGGCTTGCAAACTCATCTCTTTAAAACCAAATAAAATAAGGTCAAAATGGGTTCATGATTTAGACATAAGAGGTGATACAATAGGTAAATTAGGAGAAAAAGGAATAGTCTACCTTTCAGACCTTTGGAAAGGAGAGCAGTTTATGACCAAACAAGAGATAGAGAATATTATGAAATGCAAAATGGATGACTTTGATTACATTAAAAAGGTTTTGTACAAATAGAAGCAATACATCCAAAATTAGAAGGGATGCAGATAGCTGGGAAATAATCTTTATGTCCAGTACCTCTGATAAAGGCCTCATTTCTAAAAAATATAGGGAACTAAATCAAATTTATATGAATCCAAGTCATTCCCCAATTGAGAAATGGTCAAAGGATATGAACAGGCAGTTTTCTGATGAAGAAATCAAAGCTATCTATTCCTATATGAAAAAATGTTCTAAATCACTATTGATTAGAGAGATGCAAATTAAAACAACACTAAGGTACCACCTGACACCTATCAGATTGGCTAATATTACAAAAAAGGAAAATAATAAATGTTGGAGAAGCTGTGGGAAAATTTGGACACTAATCCATTGTTGGTGGAGCTGTGAACTGATCCAACCATTCTGGAGAGCAATTTGTAATTATGCCCCAAAGGGTTATAAAGCTGTGCATACCCTTTGACCCAGCAATACCACTCTTGGGTCTTTTTCCCAAAGAGATCATAAAAAAAGGAAAAGGACACACATGTACAAAATTATTTATAGCTGCTCTTTTTGTGGTGGCAAGGAATTGGAAATTGAGGGGATGTCCATCAATTGTGGAATGGCTAAACAAGTTGTGGTATATGAATGTAATGGAATTCTATTGTGCTGTAAGAAACGATGAGCAGGTGGAATTCAGAGAAACCTGGAAGGACTTGCATGAACTGATGATGAGTGAGATGAGCAGAACCAGAAGAACATTATACACAGTATCATCAACATTATGTGTAGATCAACTGTGATAGATTAGATTCTTCTCACCAATCCAATGGAAGAAGAATGTTCCAAAGGACTCATGATGGAAAAGGCTCTCCAAATCCAGGGTGGGGAAAAGGGAACTGTGGAAAATGGATGTTGATTGGACCATACTATTTCTTTTGTTTTTGACACCATCTGAAGGCTGTGGTAAAATATGAAAGTTTTTAAACAGTCCGCCTGCTGCGCATGTCAGACTGCCTGCCGGGTACAGTCCGCCTGCTGCGCATGTCAGACTGCCTGCCAGGTACAGTGCGCCTGCTGCGCATGTCAGACTGCCTGCCGGGTTTTTTTTTGACTTCCGGGGTGGAGAAAAGGGGAGAGGCCTTTTTTGCCTGCTTGGCGGGACTCCGGACAGCGCGGCACGGACTCTCTCTCTCCAAAGGTGGCCTTGTCGGTTGGTGGCCTTGTCGGTTTGGTGAGTTGTTATAAGGAATATAGACTAAGCTTAGACTTAAGACGATTTGTATTGTGTTTCTACTTTCCTATCCTTCTAACCAACATCACCTTGTGACTATCATAACTATAAATAAAAAGGTCTATCTAGAAAACCAAAACCTGCTTCCATTTACTAGTTTGGGAGATAAATTAAGGGAAAGGTTAAGTAGGGGAGATTTATGATCTAATATCCAATTTTAAATCTCACAGTTTTGGCGACCCCGAAGGGACCTTAAGGACCCTCCCACCCTCCCTAGTTTGGCCATAAGCCGGCCAATTCGGTGGATTTTCCAAATTACCGCCCCCCCCCCCACGGACTTTCCCTTTGTCTAATCTCCCTTAAAGACTTTAAGCCTCTAAGAGTCTTGCTTTAAACAGAAAAGCCAGCCCAGTTTAAAGGGCAAGATGCTCGAATATTCTACTATCCCTTTGATTTTTCTCATCGGAATGTATTGGGACAGCATAACATCCCGACTTAGAGGAATAGTTTACTCAATGGTCCTTCATAACATTATTGGTTTTTTCCTCATTCAGGCAGCAAAAAGTTTTTTGTATAATAGTATACGTGAGAATCTTTGGGAAAATACGTTTAATATAAGTAGAAATTTTATGCCTGCAATTGAAATACCTTTTAATACCACATCCATAGTTCATACGACTAAGGATTTTATTTTTTTTTGGTTTTTTTTTGTTTTTGTTATTATCATTGTTTTTGTTATTATCATTGTTATGATATGGGGGAAATTCTCACATATGGAGAGAGACCTCGAAATGAAATTCTCACATATGGAGAGAGACCTCAAAATGGCTGTTTCTACTAGAGATGATCCAAGTTCAGAATCAGATCAGCAGAAACTACTCCCTCTGCAGGAAGCTATAGAACATAGTAAGAAGGGAGTGCCAATTCAAGTCAGAAAATATAGCCCCTTTAGACCAAGTGACTTGAGCGCATGGAAATCAATCATCCCTAGTTTTGAGAAAAATCCTAACACTGTAATTTCACAGTTAAGGACTATATTTAATGCATATCAACCCAGTTGGGCTGATGTTACTTGCCTTTTGGAAACTTTACTGTCCCCAACTGAGATTACAGATGTTATCTCAGCAGGAAATGCCCTTGTTGCGAAAGGTAAGGCCGATGTGGAATGGCCTCTAAAGGATCCAGAGTGGAATTATAATGATGATAGGGATTTCCAAAGATTAAAAGATGCTAGAGAAACACTTCTGAAGGGAATGGAATCTTGCTCTAGAAAACCAGAAAACTGGCAGAAATTTTTAAGCCTACCTCAGGAGGCTAATGAAAGACCAAACAGATTTTATGATAGACTTTGTGAGGCCGCTAGACAGTACACCAGATTGGATCCAGTAGATTTAAGAGATTCCTGTATCATTCTCAACACATTTGTTTATAATTCACTGCCAGAAATACGCAGATACTTTCTGAAACAATGTCCAGACTGGAGAAATCTCTCAGTAGATAGAATTAAGGAACTTGCAAATTATGTCTTTGACTCACGTGAGGAAGATCCAGATCACCCTAAACAGAGCATTCTGGCACCAGCGATTACTAGTCAGCCATGTGGATACCGGAGCAAGGACACTAAGGTGTGTTGTTACTGTCGTAAGGAGGGGCATGAATTGAGAGAATGTAGGACTTGGAGAAGAAATTCTAATTCTAATTACAGGCGAAATCAAAATAGAAATAGATCTTTTTGGAGGAATACAGAAAGGCAGTACCAGAATAATGGTAACCAAGACCCCCCTCAGAAGAGGACACAGGAATGATGGTGTCTTGGGGAGGAATGGAACATAGATAATGAAAGCCATATATTCCCAGATCCGGATTTTTTGAATGCACTTGTGCCAGTCCATTCACCTCCCCAGAGTAATGAACCACATGTCACCTTAAAAGTGGGGGAGACTTATTATGATTGTCTGCTAGACACAGGAGCCTCTAAATCAGTATTAGTAAGCAAACCAGATGCTGGGTGTAGACCTGTAGGATATTTGAATGTAGTGGGAGTCTCAGGAAAGAGCCAGAGAGTGGCAAAATTGAATCCTCGCATGGTATCTATGGGGCCCTTAACAGTAGAACATTCATTTTTACTCATGCCTGATGCCCCTGTAAATTTATTAGGTCGTGATCTCCTTTGCAAGCTTAGAGCAACCATATCTTGTGCTCCAGATGGGGCTGTCTCCTTACAATTGCCAGAGGATACTGTTCATTTATTACCAATTTTACTTACAGAAGCTCAAGGAACAGCAGGGGAGGTATCCAAAATCCCCTCTGACATTCCTGAGTCTTTATGGGCCTCATCCCCTAATGAGGTGGGGCTCCTTAAGTCTGCCATGCCTGTTACCTTTAAAGTTAAGGGGGGACCACCCCCCTCCATTCCACAGTATCCATTGTCTAGGGAAGCAATAGAAGGGATCACCCCTATAATTGAGGCTTTGAAAAGCCAGGGTATTATTATTCCATGTCATCACTCTCCATGCAATACTCCCATTTTGCCAGTTAAAAAACCCAAGCCTGGGCCAGATGGTAAACCTGTTTATCGCTTTGTGCAAGATCTTAGAGCGATTAATAATTATGTTATTCCTAGACATTCTATAGTCGCAAATCCGGCTATGATAATTTCCTCAATTCCCTATGAATCTACATGTTTCACAGTGGTAGACCTTTGCTCTGCCTTTTTCTCCATACCAGTACATGAGGACTTCCAATATTTATTTGCTTTTACCTGGAAAAATAGACAGTGGACCTGGACTAGACTCCCACAGGGATTTGTAGACAGTCCCACATTATTTTCCCAAATTTTACAGCAGGATCTGGCCTCTATTACCTTTAAAGCCTCCACACTAGTACAATATGTTGATGACTTACTTTTGGCCTCTCCTAATGCTGAAATTTGTCAGGAAGATAGCCGTCACTTACTGCTGGAGCTGCACAAGAGAGGACACAAGGTTTCTAAGACAAAGGTACAATGGTGTTTGCCCCAGGTAGAATATTTAGGATTTATTTTGGCTGCTGGAACTCGCTCTGTCTCTTCTAAGCGAGTCCAGGCCATTCAACAACTCTCTGCCCCCACTACTAAGAGGCAGTTGAGAGCCATTCTGGGAGCAGCTGGGTACTGTAGACAATGGATACCCTCTTTTGGTGAAATTACTAAACCCCTCATAGCTCTTACAAAAAGTTCTGTTCCAGACATTTTACAGTTGGATCCCCAGCATCTCTCAGCCATAAAAGAATTAAAACGGGCCTTGTTATCAGCACCTGCCCTAGGACTGCCAGATTATAGTAAGCCTTTCACTCTCTTTGTGCATGAACAAAGGGGGGTGGCTTCTGGAGTCCTGACTCAGTCACTGGGGCCTAACCAGCGTCCTATAGCCTACTATTCAATTCAGCTGGACCCTGTAGCGGCTGGAGTGCCACCTTGCCTTAGAGCAGTGGCGGCCACTGCGCTTTTGGTAGAAAAAGCCTCTGATTTGGTCCTAGGTAACCCTCTAACTGTGCAATGCCCTCACGAAGTGGAGGCTCTCTTACTACGTCACAGGACACAAGCCTTTTCAGATCAAAGGCTGGCTAAGTATGAAATAACCCTGTTAGGTAATGAGAATATCACTTTAAAACGCTGCACAGTTCTTAATCCAGCAACACTACTCCCTAATTTACCATTCTCGGGGGAACCGTTGCATGACTGTGCTTCTTTAGTTGATATGGCTGAAAAACCCCGTGATGATCTTTTTGATACACCTTTAGAAAATCCTGATCTTGTCCTCTATACAGATGGTTCCTCATTTATGAGAGAGGGAACCCGTTTTACTGGAGCTGCTGTAGTTTCTGATTATGACACCCTCTGGGCAGCTTCTCTGCCTTGCCATTTTAGTGCACAGGCTGCTGAACTTGTGGCTCTTACACAGGCCTGTAATATAGCTAAAGATAAGAGTGCCACCATTTTTACTGACTCGAAATATGGCTTTGGCATATGCCACTTTATTGGTATGATTTGGCGTCAACGAGGCTTTCTAACATCCTCGGGCAAGGCTATTGCCAATGGGGACCTTATCAAGGACCTCTTAGATGCCCTAAAACTGCCTTCTTCCCTAGCCGTTGTACATTGCCCTGCCCACACAGGGAATAGTGACCCTGTTTCAAAGGGAAATGCACGAGCCGATTCTGCAGCCAAGCTTGCTGCATTAGAAGCTCCTGAACATGTATTTAACCTTTCACCTTCTGAGGATATTCCTTCCAACCTAACCTATGACGATTCTGAAGTAGAAAAGTGGAAAAAGAAATTTAAGGCGAAACAGATCAATGGCATCTGGGTGTCTCCGGAAGGTAAGCCATTTCTTCCCCGGAAATTCTACCACCAGGTATGCCTCTCTGTTCACAGAAAAGGCCATTTTGGTACACAAGGCATTGTAGACTCTATTAAGAGAACCTGGATAGCACCAGGTGTGACTAATACAGCATCTCGAATCTGCTCGGGCTGCTCCACATGTCAGTCTTATAATCAGTATGCTTTTAAGGCCAAAGCTTATGGAGGGCGTCCTCTAGCATATACACCTTTTGAGCACTTACAAATTGATTATATTACTATGCCAAAAGCAGGACATTATAAATTTTGCCTTGTTATAGTTGATCAGCTCACTCGGTGGGTGGAGGCCTTTCCCAGCCCCCGAGCCACAGCTGCCTTTGTTGCCAAAATTCTTCTTAAAGAGATAGTACCTCGTTTTGGCCCACCAGCCCGCATCGATTCTGACAAAGGCACACATTTCACTGATTCGATTTTATCCCAAATCTACTCTTTCTTGGGAGTGACTCCAAAATTCCACACGCCCTACCATCCACAAAGTTCAGGCCAAGTCGAACGTATGAATAAAGAGCTTAAGAGTATGATTGGCAAATTATGTACTGAAACCCATTTGAAATGGCCTGATGTTCTACCATTGGCATTATTCTATCTACGAAGTAGACCAAGAGGAGAACTTCATATATCTCCTTATGAAATGCTTTTTGGTCACCCTCCTATCCAAGCTAAAACTTTTTCCCCAGTTTATACATCACTGGTGGGAGGTGATACTTCTGTTGCTTCCTATATACAGGAATTACAGACCAGGCTACGTGAACTCCATGAGGCAGGAGCTGTGGTCCAGGCAGGACCATTAGACTTTTCATTGCATAACTTCAACCCAGGAGATAAAATATATGTAAAGAATTTTCAGAGAACCAGTGGAACTCAACCTGCCTGGGAAGGACCTTTTCAGGTATTATTGACAACTCCTACCGCCATTAAAATTGGTGAAAAAGACTCATGGATTCATTGCTCTCATATAAAGCCTGCACCATTCATAGGTGAAGAGATTTCAGATAGACCTGAGGTAGACGCTAAAGAGGTAAAAACCCTAACGATAGCAACTGTTAAAGAGCAAAGAAAGTTCAGAGGAAACAGGAAGTTCCCATTTAAGAATCCCACTGATCAGTTAAATGCTTTGGGACTCAGTCTTCGTAAAGTATCAGGAGACGGAAATTGCCTTTTTAGGGCTTTAGCAGACCAGCTAGAAGGTCACTGTAGAAATCATCTCAGACACAGACAAGAAGCTGCTTCTTATATGATTAACCATAGACAAGAGTTTGAGTCTTTTATAGTAAATGACTCCCCTTTTGAAGAATATGTTGATGAATTAAAGAAATTTGGAAAGTGGGGAGGAAATGATACAATTGTAGCATTTGCTAAGCAGCATCAGCTGAATGTTGTGGTTCATCAATTAAATCAGCCTTTATTGAAAATCAGTGGCACAGACAAAACTGATGCTACAGAACTCCACATTTTCTACCATAAAGAACATTATGACAGCATTAGAAAGATCAATGACAATTCAGAAACCCCTGCCACTTTGGCATGCAGAGAATTGGGGAACCAGTTAAAGCAATGTGGCATACCCCAAACTCTAGCAGCTTAAATACCTTATAATTTAACAAGCATTTCCTTCTACAGGCAAAAGCACTGAAGTACATGGCCTAGTTTTCTGGCCTACCTCAACTATTTTTTTTTTTATTAATTTTTGGGTTTTTTTGTTTTTGTTTTGACTTTTGAAAGGCACTGAAAAGACCTGGAATTGACTGCACCTTTAAGTTCTTTAAGAGCACAAAAGGGTGCTTAGCGAATCTTTTGCTTTTTATTTTTTATTTTTGGTTTTGCTTTGGTTTTTTTTTTACTTTTGTTTCTTTTGCTTTTCTTTAAAACTAAATTTTGTAAACTAAGTGATTATTCAAAGACATTTTAAGTATATGCTGTGGGTGAGGCTATCGGGCCTCAGAAGCTACCAGAATTCTTTTTTTTTATTTACTCTTTCTTTTTGAGAGAACCATGAGTTCTAATGAGTTTTGTTTTATTTATTTATTTTTCTCCTTTCTCTTGTATGTTGTTCTGTTTAACTAAAAAGTACCAGAAATTGCTTGATACCTCACTGAAAACATTGAATATTGAATCTTGCTAATTGAAGTCTTATTTCTTTTTGATGAATTAATCACCACTTTAAGTATCTGCTACTGTTATACTAGAGAATTCATGTATAAGATGATGTGGTCTAATTGCTAAAAGAAGATTATGTAATAATGTCTAAAAGAAGATTATGTAACAATGTCTAATATAATCAGCTATTTACATTCGTTTATTATTTATATGTCATTATACTCTGGGTATGGTTTGGAATTATTGTATATATCACTAATATATTCTCAGTTATGCAGCATAGCACACATTTTTACCATCATATTGTCTTTGGTGAAATTAATGAGATTTCAGAAATATGGAAACTTATCATTTCAGAGACTAACTTGCTGTGAACTCTGACGCAGGCCCTGGAGAGAATATATGTGCAACAAAAGGAGAGACAGGTATACGTAAGTCCATGGTTTGCTTATGATGGTGACTATGTAGAGCACAATTACTAGGCACAGTCCAGTATTCATCCTCTCTCCCTCCTAATTTAACCTAATTTAACTGAACTTATTTATCTTTTTATCTCACTCAGTTGAATTCACCTGTGGCCTAGCACAATCACTGGCTGTCTCAGAACCATGAGATATGGTATGATAACCTTTCCATAACATTTTCAGGTGTCATGAACACATACTAAATTTGGCTTTGATCCAGACACATGGTGGTAAAAAGTGTTACACATTGCATAACTACCTCAACCCTCTATTACAAGTCTAACCATATAAAGGAGGGAATGTAATGGAATTTATTAATTTGATCATTGACAATGCTATGCTAAGGTTTTAAAAATACAGCAATTCAAACAGTTAAAGAAGATAATCCAGCTTTCCAGACCAGAGTCCAGAATCCAGTTTTCCAGACCAGAATCCAGTTTCCTCCTGATGACATCTTACCACTTCAAGAAGACAAGAGAACTCAGAGACTTTATATGAACTGTTTTGCTTTATTAGCTTTTACTATCTCCTTTCTGTTATATACTATCTGTAACATGTACTCTCTGCAGAGGCTCTCCCTTTGCAAGACTAATGTCAAAGCGTCGGTTCATGAGAAAAAAAAAAAAATCGCCCCTCTGGACAAAACTTTCCTCTCTTCCTTTTCTGTATTGTTGTTCGCATATTATTAGTCAGCAAAAGTTATTATATTCTTTTTACTGTTCCATCAAGGAAACATTCCGTTTCTTGAGGAAGCAAAGGGGGGAAATGTGGTAAAATATGAAAGTTTTTAACAGTCGGTTAGGATAACTGAAAGACGCCAGTTTTTCAAGGACCACCCTTTTGGGGAGGAGATGAACAGTCCGCCTGCTGCGCATGTCAGACTGCCTGCCGGGTACAGTCCGCCTGCTGCGCATGTCAGACTGCCTGCCAGGTACAGTGCGCCTGCTGCGCATGTCAGACTGCCTGCCGGGTTTTTTTTTGACTTCCGGGGTGGAGAAAAGGGGAGAGGCCTTTTTTGCCTGCTTGGCGGGACTCCGGACAGCGCGGCACGGACTCTCTCTCTCCAAAGGTGGCCTTGTCGGTTGGTGGCCTTGTCGGTTTGGTGAGTTGTTATAAGGAATATAGACTAAGCTTAGACTTAAGACGATTTGTATTGTGTTTCTACTTTCCTATCCTTCTAACCAACATCACCTTGTGACTATCATAACTATAAATAAAAAGGTCTATCTAGAAAACCAAAACCTGCTTCCATTTACTAGTTTGGGAGATAAATTAAGGGAAAGGTTAAGTAGGGGAGATTTATGATCTAATATCCAATTTTAAATCTCACAAGGCCACCCACTCTGGGCTCCATGCCTTCTGGCCCATTGCCCCTGCACCCACAGCATTTCCACCTGGTTGGTGGTGACTCTGGACTCCCGGCCCCTGTCCCAGAATGGGGCCACCTCCCCATCCCCCTCTCCTACCCATGGAGGGGCAGACCTTTATAGTTTTTCTCCCTTTTTAAAAAAGTTAATAGAAAAAGTGTACAGTTGACTGGTTTTCCTTTCTGTTGGTAGTGAGATGCTATTCAGCACCACCCCCCCATCCATAGCCCTTGGGGTCAAGGAGATAGATCTCTGTACTGCCCTTCAGCTCTCTTAGCCTGTATCAGAGGCCTAGACCCCAGGCCCAGCCAGTCCTTCCTGGTGGTGATTTCAGGCTCCAGGGAGAATGGTCCTCCTTATATATATCCTTTTCCTAAAAAACAAACAAACAAAAACCAAATGGGGGAAGCTAGGTGGCACAGTGGATAAAGTACCAGCCCTGGATTCAGGAGTACAGGAGTTCAAATCCAGCCTCAGACACCTGACACTTACTAGCTGTGTGACCCTGGGCAAGTCATTTAACCCCCATTGCCCCACAAAACAACAACAACAACAACCCAAAACATTATTTTCCTTTAAGTTTTGAGCTCTAAATTATCCATCTCCCTTCCTCCAGTTTCTCACCTATATTTGAGAAGACAAGCAGTGTGATACCTATCACACATAGAAAGTCATGAAAAACAATTTCATTTTGCAAAAAAGCAAGAAAAATGTTTTAATCTGCATTCAGAGTTAATCAATTCTCATATTAGATAAATTTTAATACTTACAGATGTTACAAATTATGGCATTTAATTATTTAATTCACACTTGCAAACTATTGATTATTAGATGATTTGTGTGGACCTTGTTTGGTATTGTTACTTCTGTAGCCAATTTTTTTGCTTCCTATAACTGTTGCTATAGTTGGCATGTTGTATTTTAGATTGCCCCTCTGCCTCATTCCCTGATTTTCGTTGCAGTTCTTTGCATGTCCACTATGATTTTTTTTGTTATGTTGTGTCTTTCTTTTCTATGTGTCCAATCCTCAAAAAGAAATTGGCTCAAGTCTATACTGTGACCAGGAATAGGAGCAAATGGGAATCATGAAAGCAAATTTTTATAAATTTTCTCAGCAGTCATTATAGAATTGGTGCTCACATGCTGATTTCACTCCAAATTTTGTGGTGGCTTATAATACTATTAGGAATGAGTGGCTGGTCCCTGTTTTACCATACTGTGATCTATAGTAACCAGTTCTGTTCCCTACTTCCATGACAATAGGCCTGGGTCAGAATCTAGGTTCAGAAACCCTGTGACTGGGGCTTACATTGGCTTACTATGCCATTGTTCAGAAATCTGATTTTAGTCCAGGCTGTAGGATTTTGAACAAGTTCCCCTTCCTTCTCCAGTTTCTTGTCAGGTTACCAAGCCCTTTGCTCTATCTCTACTACTTCACTGGATCATTTGGTTCAAAATTTCTACCAGTTTTAAAAGTTTTCTGGGTAATTTTTTTTCAGATAGTGGATGGATTAATATTTCCATTTCTTTTTCAGATTGCTTTTTCTTTGATATTTTATGGTCTTTTTGAGATATTTGTTAGGATTTCTGTGGAAAAGTTTGCCTTTTTATGACATTGATTTTTCTCATTTTAATTAGAAATCTTTCTAGGATACACACACATATTGTAAAATCCTTGAAACTTTACTAAAGGCAATTATACAAAATAAATTGATGTTTTTTCTGTTGGATAAACATTCACTACCCCCACACTAGAATAATTTTTCATCAAAGTCTTAAGAAGGATTATCTGTTTATAAATAAATGACTTAATGATTTATTTTACTCCAACATAAGGCTGTGAATATATGATGGTTTGAAAAGTTCAAATTATAATCCATCTAATAATTCTCTGTAGTACGTAACTCTCATAATAGGTACTATTTTTTAGAAAATAGAGTAACTAGTGATGAAAATAGATTATAATACTTAGCAGACAAAATAAAGCAAACAAAGAAATGGAAATAGATAAATACAGAAAGCAATTTGTTTTGATGTAGCATATTCGAGTTCAATTGATTGTTTCCCTCTAAACATAACTTTATATAAAATTTTTGAACAAATATATGGTACATCTTTCACATTGCATGAAAATATTTTGAGAATTATATTTGGGATCATAAGACTTAACTTTGAATCCCTGTTCTATTTCTTGCTTGATGTGGAACCTTGGGGATGTCCCTTAACATCCCTAATTCTAACTTCAGTGGTAGCAAAAGTACAGACATTCCTTCCAACTAACAATCCCAGAAATTCAATCAGTTCTCAAATTCTTATTACTCTAGGCCTTTATTTCATCAGCTATAAAATTAGTACAACCAATTACGTTATCTCTGAAGTACCCTTTATTTCTCAATTATATGTTCTTATTCTCTTGGAGGTCCAAGCAATTTACAAGAACCTCCACACATTTTCTAGGAATCCACAAATACTCTAGGTATAATGCATTGGTGCTTAGAATATGGACCTTGTATTTCTGTCAACCCATTGTGGTTGCTCCAGACAAAAGCAAGGCCTCCAGGGGAGCTGACTAGTCAAACATCTCATAGGCCACATAACAAGGTCAAAAGTATAGTCGTATTCCTTTTAAATGTTCTGAAATGAATTCAGTTGCAATGTGTTTGCAACCTCTAGTGGGTGACAGAATGTTAGTCCTCTATAAAATCAATTACTAAGCAAATAAAGATTTGTAACAGATTTTATCTGAAAAGAAATTCAGAGTGGATGAGATAAGGATGTTAATAGCTGAGAAAGCTGCATTTTCTCAAAACATTCTAATAGGGTAGAGTCTTGTCATAATACTTGAGATGAGGTTACAAAGATAACACCCATAGTAGAGGCCTTCTTTGTTTTAGTGAGAAAGAGGCACTCTGTGTAACTAGGTATATACAATGTAAGTTTTGACCTGTAATAAAATTAAACCTATTTTATAACAAGGTCCTTTAGAGTATAATTTTACTTTACTTAGCTTAAGTCTTTGACAGTAATGATAACTAAATGTTAATTGCATAAAATTCTCTGCTTAGCCACAAAAGAGGGAAAGACATTATCTGATTGCATATTCCAATGAGTATACCTCATCATATGCAGACCCCTATGAAAATTCTAGGCTAAGAGTTCAATTAGATTCTCTGGACCAAGATTTGGCCATTAGGAAGTCATTGGTGACCTTGGCTAGAGTACCATCAGGAAAATGGTGTTAGTTTAGATTACCTCATGATTGATAAAAACACGAATCCAGAAGATGTGGAGCTAAGATGGCAGAATACAGCGAGCAACACAGCAAATCTCTCTCGACATTCCCCTACAAACACTTTAAAATACCTCTTTAATTAATTTTTTTCTTTTTTATCTTAATAGTATTTTCTTTTTTCCAGTTACATGTAAAGATAGTTTTCAACATTTGTTTTTATAAGATTTTGAGCTCAAATTTTTTCCCTCTTCCATCCCCAAGAAGGTAAACAATCTAATATAGGTTATAGATATACAATAACATTAAACATTGTCACTTTAGTAATACTGCAAAGAAGAATCACAACAAAAGGGGAAAACCTCAAGAAAGAAAGAAGAAAACAAAAATGGTATGGTTGAATCCAGATTCCACAGGTTATTGTTGTTGTTGATGTTTTTTCTGAATGTGGGGAGCATTTTCCTCTAATGAATCTTTTGGAATTGTCTTGGATTGTTGTTCTTTATACTGTGTACAATGTTCTCTTGGTTCTGCTCACTTCATTCAGCATCAGTCCATTTAAGTCTTTCCAGGTTTGCTGACATCAGCCTCCTGATCATTTCTTATACCACAATCCATTACATTCATATATGACAACTTATTCAGCCATTCCCTGATTGATGGCATCACCTGGATTTCCAATTCTATGCCACCACGAAGAGAGCTATTATAAAAATTTTTGTATATGTGGGTCCTTTTCCCTTTTTTATGATCTCTTTGGAATACAGACCTAGTAATATTATTGTTGGACCAAAGGTATGCATAGCCTGACAGTACCTTGGGGATATTTATAAATTGCTCTCCAGAAAGATTGGATCAGGTCACAACTCCACCAACAATGCATTAGTGTTCTAATTTTTCCACATCTTCTCCAAAAATTATTCCTTTTTGTAATATTAATCACTCTGTAAGGTGTGAGCTGGTACTTCAGAGTTGTCTTAATTTGCATTTCTCTAAGCAATAGTAGTTTAGAACATTGTTTTCACATGGCAATAAATAGCTTGGATTTCTTTATCTGAAAACTGCTTGTTCATATTCTTTGACTATTTCTGAATTGGGAAATGACTTGCATTCTTATAATTTTGATTTTCAAATGAAATTTTTGAACAGCAGAGACAACAAAATTTCAGAGAGAGACATTTTTTCCAACCTAAGAAAACTTAGGAGGTTAGGAGAAGAGGTTTGTGATGCAGAGGTGGGAAACTGTTTGAAACACAGAAGGATCAGCTGTAATGGGGTGGGCCTTGGAGGCATCTATGAACATGTCAGTGGCAACAGCAAAGGTTTCTGTAGCTTTTAGCCAAGAGGTATCAAAGAGATTAGAAAACTGGTTAGAAAAAGGTGATGGGGACCTTTGGCTGCTATTCAGTGCAGTATCAACTATTGCCCCAAATTAATTCTGGGTCATAATTTTAGGGTGGAGAGGAGCACCAGTGATAGGTCAGAAGAGAGAAAAGGCCTTGGTCTCAGTTTGAAGGCAGAAAGAAACACTAGTACCTCTGACTACAGGAGAGCAGGGGACCTGGTAACAGTTTTATGGCCAAAAGTAGTGGTACAATTTGCTGCTACAGGGAAGTAGGACCTTTTCTGTGTAAATAATAGAGCTCAGACCAAGGAGTGGCAATACTCCAAATCATACCAAGTTGGAATAACTGAAAATTTTCAGACAACCAGAACTTGTTATGAAAATAAGAACATGAAAAAGCCTAAAGCTTGGGAAATGCCTTTCTTTCCAACTCCAGGTGAGAAGAGCCAAACTAACATAAAGTTCAAAGTCAATAAAAAGATAGAAAAAAAAGCAAAGAGCAACAGCTGCAGCAGAAAAAAAAATTAAAAAAAAAAAAAAAGAAAAATGACGACCATCCACCCATCCAAATCTACTACTGTTGCAAGGGAAAACTCAAATATAAAATCCCAAGAAGACAACAGTATGAAAACATTTACAATCAAAGCCTCAAAGAAAAATTATAACTGGAATCAAGTCAAACAAGAATTCCTAAAAGAAGAAAAGAAAGATATGAGTGGTAGAGGAAAAATTGGGTGAAAATGAGAGTAATGTAAGAAAATTATGAAAAGATAATTAACACCTTAGAAAAAGAAACACAAAAATACTTAAACCAAAAATTTAAAAATTTAAAAATAGAATTGGCCTAATGGTGAAAGAGGTACAAAAATTCATGGAAGAAAATAATTACTTAAAAAAGTAGAATAGACCAAAGGGAAACGGGGTTCCAAATACTCACCAAATAAATGGACACTTTAAAAGGCATAATTGGGGACAGCTAGGTGGTGTAGCAGATAAATAACTGGCCCTGGACTCAGGAGGATGTAAGTTCAAATCTGGCCTCAAACACTTGACACTTACTAGCTGTGTGACACTTGGCAAGTCACTTAACACTCATTGCCCAGAAAAAAAAGCATAATTCGCTCAATTAAAATGGTACAAAATATCACAGAAAATAATCCCTTAAAATTAAAATTGATTAAATGATAAATAATGAACCCAATAGATGTCATGAAAAATAAAACAGTATCAAAAGAGTTAACAAGAGAGAAGATAGAAGAAAATGTGAAGTATTTCACTGCAAAAACAACTGGAATATAAATTGATGAGAGATAAATTTAAGATTTATTAAACTACCTAACACGTATGATCACAAAAAGAGCCTGGACATACTTCAAGAAATTATAAAGAAAATTGACCTGATATTTTAAATCTAGTGGTTAAAGTAAAAAGTTGAAGCATCTATTGTTCATGTTCTGAAAGAGATTAAAAAAGGAAAACTCCTAGGAATATTATACATCATTTCCAATACTCCCAGATCAAGAAGAAAATATTGCATTTGTCCAGAAAGAAAGAAGTCAAATGTGGTGGAGTCATAGTCAGGATCACATAAGATTTAAGAGCTTCCCTGTTAAAGAAGCAGAGAGTTTTGGAAGGAAAAGAGATGCATTAGGAAAAGGGGGAATGGAAATATAAAATGGAAAAAAAATCTCATATAAATGAGGTTACAAGGAAGAGCTTTTACTGTGGAGGGGAACACTGGATTATGGTGGGCAATGTTTGAATATTTGTTGAAGGAAACATTTTTCTCCTATTGTTGTGTATTTTTGCAGAAAAGAAACATTCATGACTATGGATAGGGAGGATATAATGTTCTTCCTAACTTAGGTAGCTTATAAGCATAGATGAAATAATAATAATACTTCTTTTTATCATAAGAATTTACATCAAATATATACCACACATGAACATTTCTATATGATTTCGGGTCAGATTATGTATTGATGTGAAAAGGGCTAAAATTCTAGCTATACTATCTAAAATCTAAGGAGTGGTCACCAATAAATTATAAGCTTTAGCAAGAATATTTAAGTGTTTAAGTATTTATTAAAGAGCATGAGGATCAGAGAGAAAGGTAAAAATCTATTTCTAAGAGACCCCATCATCCAACCCACCATGGTGAGGTCAGGAGCAAAAAGGACACAATGCTTCCTCCTTTCTCCCAGATACCTCCTGTGAAACTGGGCATATCCCCTATCCACACGCACACACAGCTCCAAGCCAATTGGCTGGTACTAAAGTCCAGAATTATTTTTATTTTAATTTTGGTTCATTTATTAATTCCAATGGAATACATAAACATTTTAGTCTAAATTGCTTCTTTTAGCATCATGTAAGACATACTTTAGCTTATATTATGAATTCACTTTATCTCAGTGTAATAAGTTAAGCTTAGTATACTTAATACATAGCCTTTGGATAGTTTAGAGGAGCTACAGTAATAACTTTTGAATCAGTTATTTTATGCACTAAATCCTCAGTTGCTGACACTTAATTATAAAAAAAAGTTTAAAAAATATTATTTGTTTAATTAAATTTAGATGGATTTAAAGTTTTGCCAGCAGGCTCTGGCAAGTGTTCATCCATTGACGTATAAATTTCCAATTATAATTTAAGGGTCTGAAATATATTGGTAAGTGCTCCCCAAAGGCTATTGAGATACATCTTAAAATGAATTTAGTTTATGAAGTCTATAAGCTACATATCAATGTGGTGAAAAATTTCACTATTGTGGTTAATGTTTAGTTATAACATCATAGAAAATACCATATCAGTATGTACAAAGACAGTTCTTTGAGTATCCCTCAAGCAATGAATTATTAAGTTGTCTAAGAAAATATAGGACCCTTTCATATATATAAATATATATGTGTGTATATGTATATATATACACATACATACATATGTATGTATATGTATATACACACATACATGCATATGTATGTATATGTATACAAATACTTATATATGTATATCATTATGTTTATATATAGGAGAGGGTACTATATTTTCATATATATATATATATATATATATATATATATAAGGTTTCCTTCTTAAATATGTGGTATGTCCATTATTGTCTCCATTCCCACCCATTCATGCATCTGCTCACACTTCTAGGAGAAATCAAATTACTACAAATCTACATTTAGCTATAGCCCATTCTAAACACTGCCAATGGTGTGTGTGTGTGTGTGTGTGTGTGTGTGTGTGTGTGTAACTTCAGAGGAAAACAAATTTCAATGAATGTTTTAATGTTTTGGGAATAAAATGGAATTGTTTTTATTTATCCATATTAGCAAAAAAAAGGCAACTCAGTTTTGTTGTTTTTTTAATTTCATTGGTTGACTGTCTTTGGAGGAGTTCAGGCCTATGATTTCTTCACTGAGGAAAATTCATAGTGTGGACATTTCTTCCTTCAGAAGTGAATGATGGGGCCGGCTAGGTGGCTCAGTGGATAAAGCATCAGCCCTGGTTTAGATCTGGCCTCAGACACTTGACTCTTACTAGCTGTGTGACCCTGGGCAAGTCACTTAACCCCCATTGCCCTGCAAAAAAAAAATAAATAAATATTTTTTTTTTAAAAAGTGAATGACTATTACAGTGCTATAATGTATCCACTGTAAGAAAGCATGTTGTGAAATCAGGAAAACCATGAAAAATGTTTGTTTTATTCCATAAAATTAAAAAAAAAAGAAATCAAGAAAACCTGGATTCCATCCTGGCTTTGATTTAAACTAGTTAGGTAACCATGAATGAGCCACATTTAAAAAACAAAACAAATAAACAAACAATAACAAAACCCAAATCTCCAAATCTGTATATCACAACTGTTTGTTAGCTAACTGAGTTTCAGCTCCTAATAGATCTATTGAGGCTTTTGAATTCAGGAGTAATGTACTGAATAGGTGTATGGGTAGGAAACTAAACTACTTGAGCCCTTGAAAAGAGATTTGCCCATTGGTCTATATAATAAGTAGAATGTGAATATAGCTGAGAAGAATGGTCTTATAAAAAGAACACTAAGCTTGTTCTCAGAAGAGCTGGGTTTAAATCATAGCCTTTCCAAGTTACTTGCTTGACCCTTGGCAAGCCATTTAACCTCTGTGGAACTCATTTTTCTTATCTATAAAATTATGAACTCAGCATCTCTGGAAAAATCTTAATGAGCTAGAAAAAATGATAGAAATTCACTAAACTTTTTAAAATTCATTTTATTTATTTTTTTCTTTGGTGGTGGTGATGGGGGGGGCTTGTCTGATCTCACCTAAACCAGTTTCAAAATTGAAGACTATCACTTTATTTTTTTTAAGTGAGGCTATGAAGGTTAATTGACTCCTAGTCACACAGCTAGTAAGTGTCAAGTGTCTGAAACTTGATTTGAACTCATGTCTCCTGAATCCAGGGTTGGTGCTTTATCCGTTGTCCCACCTAGCGGCCCTGAAGACTATCACTATAAATCTCTGTATGTTATCACTTCAAGGAATTACTTCACTTACAGCATCTTTTTTTTCTAATTAGTCATGTATACTATCTAGTCTTTGATAACCCTGATGCTATTTTTGGGGGGGCTTCGGTATTCAAGTACTTGTGATTTCATTAACATTAACTTGGTTACTCCTTTCATGCATACAGCTCAGAAATCTCTTTGCTTTCATAAATAGTCAATGTGAATGATTAGAAGAAAAAAATACACAGCAGTGTGTAAGGACGGCCTCTTCTGGGGGCAGATGGGAAGGGCTGTTGCTTCTCTCATTTTTTATTTCAAACAAACTGTTATGGTCAAGGACTTGGGAGAAGAGCAAGCCAGGTTGACCTCTTATCTCTCCTCTAGGATAGATAGTTTTTTTCTTGGTTTTCTGACCCATATGTTCTCCTTTTTCACTAATAAATGCTTAATGCCCAAAACTGGTGCTAAGGCTTCTAATTTAAAACCCAGGGGGGTGGTGCGAACATGGTGGAGGAAAGACATTAAACACACAGAGCTCTTGATACAACTACCCCAAAAACAGCAATAAAAGAACCCCTGGAGCAGAAAAACCCACAAAAATATGGGCTGAGATTATTTTCCAGCTATAGATAGATTAAAGGGGGCCATTCTGTGCTGCAAGTAAAGTCCAACCCCGCAATCTAGCTGACAGAGACCTCAGGAATGCCATACCAGAAGGACTCAACCCCTGAGCCTCTGAATCAGCCACAGCACCAGAGTCTTCTGGAACAAAGCTTGTTGTCAGGGTGAGAGGGTTGAACAGCTGGCCGGCGGAAAAGTGCAGGTGTATCAGTGGGACCTGGGGAGGAATTTGGCTGTCCCACCCCAGCAGGGAACCAGGAAGAAATCCTGAGTGGTGGGAGGCCCAGGTTGGGGAGGGGTGCAGGCTTGTTGAAGCTAAAAATCACCATAGTGCTCTGCTGGCTGGTTAACTAGCAAATTGTCTTGAGGTTATCTTTGTACCAGAGAACAGGACAGGCAAGAGAAAAACCTGCCCTCCCTCAAACCTGTGGTAAAAAGTTTTTAACCGTGGGTTAGTGAATACGGAAAGACGCCAGTTTTTAAAGGACCACCCTTTCAGGGAGGAGACCGATGGCGTGCGTGGGCCATGCCAGCCCGGCTGCTAAGCACTCCACTTCTGGGTTGTGAGATTAAAAGGCAAGGAGAGAACAGAAGTGGGTTCTCTTTTCTGCTCTCCTTGTTCACTGACTGCGCAGCACAGACAGATGCTGACTGGAGTTCGACTCGGCCCGGCTCGCAGTAACAGCACATGCTTGACTCGGCTCTCCCCCCCAAAGGTGGCCTTGGGTTTTTGGTGAGTTTTATACGGAATATAGACTAAGCTTAGACTTAAGACTATTTGTTTTGTATTTCTACTTTCCTATCCCTCTAATCAACATCACCTTGTAATTTCCAAACAATAAAAGCTCAAACTAGAGACCAGAGGCTTCTTCCATTTACTAGTCTGGGAGATAAATAAGGGAAACAGTTAAAAGGGGAGGTTAATGCTCTAGTATCCAATTTTAAATCTCACAAACCAAAACACCTGGGACCTTCTGAAGCTGGAGACAGTGGTGTAGCCTAGAAACAGGGCCACCCAGGAAAGAGTTAAAAGTCAAGTAAAAGATGAGCAAGCAAAGAAAGTTCAGAATTATAGAAAGTTTCTTCAGCAACAAGGAAGATCAAGGTGCATGTTCAGAAGAGGAAAACAACCTCAGGACACCTACATCCAAAACTTTCAAGAATAAGTAAACCCTAGTTAGTTTTCCCCACACTGGGGATAGGAATAGGGTGGCCACACATTTAGTTTTACTTGTTGTACCTCCCCCCCCCATATGACTTAATTTGATGATCCCATCAGCTTCTATAGAATAAATGATCATTTCCATGTTGCTGTTTCTCAAATATACCTAACTAGCTCTATCTACTCTGCTGACTTCTGATCTCACACCTTCAAGACTCACTCAGACATTTCAAATTGAAATGTAGTAGATATTTTAATTTCCACATGTGCAAAATTCAACATATTCTCTTTGCTCATAAACTTTCTGCTTTTGCAAATTTCCTTATTATTGTTGAGGATACCACCATGGCCCTAGCCCCTAGGGTTACATCTTAGGCATTATCCTTTTTTCTTCACTTTTTCTTATTCTTTACTGTGTCTAAGATGTAGCCATGACCTGTCAATTTCACCTTTAATTCATCTCTAAATATCTATCTCATTCCTCTAACACTGCCATCACTCTAATGTAAGCCTTTATCACCTCATAACTGCTGGTAGGTTTGACTGATTCAAGTCTTTTCCCACTTCAATCCATCTACCCTTCTATTGAAGTGATTTCTTGAAGCTTAGGTCTGACATGTCTAATTTATTACCAATAAACCCTAATATCTCCCTATTGTTTCCAGGATAAAATACAAAATCCTGTTTATTATTCAAAGCCCTTCATAACCTAGCAACACCAACACCTTTCTAATGTTCTTACACCTTAATCTAAGCCATGTACTCTTTTAACCAGTGACACTGAATTCCTTCTTATTTCTAGAAAAAGTCATTTCATCTCTCCGTTCTAGTCATTTTCTCTGGCTATCTCTCATGCCAAGAAAACTCTCCTTCCTAATATCCACATCCTAGATGCTCTGCCTTCCTTCAATACCCAACAAAAATCCTGCTTCCAAAAAAAGGTTTTTTCAATACATATTAGTTCTAGGGCCTACCCTCTTTTAATTGCTTCCTATTTATCCTGAATGTAGCTTGTTTACACATGCAGGCTTTCTTCAATTCATGTGCCATCAGTCTTTTGCCTTTCTTTGTATCCCCAACACTAAGTACAGTATTTAGCATATAGTAGGTACTTAAAAAATGTCTATGGAAGGGGGCAGCTGGGTGGCACAGTGGATAAATCACCAGCCCTGGATTCAGGAGTACATGAGTTCAAATCCGGCCTCAGACAGTTGACACTTACTAGCTGTGTGACCCTGGGCAAGTCAATTAACCCCCAGTGTCCCGCAAAAAAAAAAAATAAAAATTAAAAAAAATGTCTATTGAAAGATTAACTGATAGTCGACATACATTATTTCACCAAACACCTATTAATAATCTTTATAATTTCTTAAGGCCTAACAGACATTAAATATTACTACTTTATTTTGTGAGAACCTAGGATTACCACTCCATGATTTAGTTTCAGAGTTGGCACTTAGTGGGAAAGCATTATTTATAACCATCCCTTTGTCCTTCAAAACAATGTTTTTAAATTCATCAAAGCAAATTAGATAGGATTGAAAGGGAAAGTGATCATAATAAAGAGAAATATTATTTTTCTTTGTGTTTTTCCCTCTTTTGTTAGTAAATAATACATTAAGAATTATTGGATCAGATAATGAGAAGCCTAGAAGTTCAGAAAAAAATGGTGATACTCAGGTTAAGCCCTATAATAACTTGAACAAACAGTAATCATTCAGATAATAGGAATGAGGTAAGATCTACATGTAGCTGGTATGCTTTGTAACTTTCTTTCACAACTGAGAATCTTGCATTTCCCTCTCATAAGATAAATATGGAGAGAGAGTGAGAGAGATATCAGGTGCACATAATACATTAGAAGGAGATTTTGCCTTCAACAGGAAGCCTTGAGTTCAAGTTCTTCTGTTGCTACATATTAACTCTCTGACCCTGGACAAATAATTTAACCTTGTAGTTTTCTAAGTGAAAAGATGTTGACCTTCATTGACAAATGATAATTTCTTCCCTAGAAGTTTTCTTTACAAATGAAGTCACAGTTCAGTGTCTATCCATTGTATCTAGTCAATTGAAATAAAAAAGAAATTATTATGTGCTTAATATATACCAGGCACTGTGCTAACTACTAGGGATACAAACAAAATCAGAAAGAAAGATACCCTGTGGGGTGGTGGGCAGAGCCAAGATGGCAGAGAGAAGCCAGTAAGCTGCCTGAGCTGGCCCAAATTTCCCATGAAAACAACATTAAATCAAGCCTCTAAACAAATTCTGAAACAACAGAACCTACAAAAATACAGAGGGACACAAGCTTCCAAATGGAGATAATTTAAAAGACTTCAGGAAAGGTCAGTCTCACTCAGGGAGGAGGGAGTGCAGTGCACCTCAGCGCAGTGTGGAGCCAGGGCAAATCAGTGGGAAGCAACTGAGGTTCCTTGATCCTGGCTTAGTGGGCTAGTGGTGCAGTGGGCCAATGGTGAGATCCACCAGCACCAGTTGAGAGGGCAGGCTGCCAGCTGGGGGGCACCCACAGGACAGGTTCAACCAGGCCTGCCAATCCCAGCATACACCTGGAGCAAGCACAGAGAGCAAGTCCAGGGTGGTGAGAAATTCGCAAGCCATAGAGGCCTAAGAGTAGAAAGCCAGTAACACAGCCCCTATATCCCAGCACAAGAAGCTTGAAACAGTGACCCTGGTGCCAGAGGAGAGGATCTCAATTAAAAAAAAAATAAGCTGCAATATGAAGAAGAAAAAAAAAAAGATGTCTCACCATTGAGAGCTTCTGTGTTTAAAGGGAAGAGCAAAACACAAAATCAGATGAGGACAATACTCTCAAATTGTCTACATGTGAAGCTTCAAGAAGGAAGATGAATTGGTCTCAAGACCAAAAAGCCTTCTTGGAAGAGCACAAAAAGGATTTAAAAAATCATTTGAGAGAGGTAGAACAAAAATTGGGGAGAGAAATGAAAGCAACACAAGAAAATTATGAAAAAAGAATCAGCACCTTGGAAAAGGGAGCACAAAGATTGACTGAAGAAAACAATTCCTTAAAAAATTCATTTGGCCAAATGGAAAAGGAGGTACATAATCTGACTGAAGAAAACAATGCCTTAAAAATTCTAATTGGACAGTTGGAAGCTAAGGACTCAATGAGACACCATGGAATCAGTCAAACAAAAGCAAAAGAATGAAAAAATAGAAGAAAATGTGAAATACCTCATTGGAAAGACAACTGACCTGGAAAACTGATCCAGGAGAGACAATCTGAGAATCCCTGGCCTGACTGAATGCCATGATCAAAAAAGACTCTAGAAACCATATTCCAGGAAATTATCAAGGAGAACAGCCCTGATATTATAGAATAATAGGATACAATCATCATTGAAAGAATCCACTGATCACCTCCTGAAAAAGAACCCAAAAGGAAAACTCCAAGGAATATAGTAGCCAAATTCTAGAATTATTAGGGGAAGGAGAAAATACTCCAAGTAGCCACCACCAATGAAGTGGAAATTAAAGCAATAATTAGGAACTATTTTGCCAAACTGTATGCCAATAAATTTGACAATCTAAATGAAATGGATACTGCCCAGGTTAACTGAAGAGAAAAGAAAATCCTTAAATAAGCCCATATCGGAAAAAGAAATTGAACTTGCCATTAATGAACTCCCTAAGAAAAAATCTCCAAGGCCAGATAGGTTTACAAGTGAATTCTATAAAACATTTAAAGTATAATTAATTTCAATATTATCCAAATATTTTGGGAAAATAGATGAAGAAGCAGTTCAACCAGATTCCTTTTATGACATAAATATGGTGGTAATACCAAAACCAGGCAGAGAAAAAACAGAGAAAGCAAATTATAGATGAATTTCCCTAATGAATATTGATGCTAAAATCTTAAATAAGATATTAGCAAGGAGATTACAGCAAGTGATCACCAGGATAATACACTATGACCAGGTGGGATTTATACCAGGAATGCAGGGCTGGTTCAACTTTAGGAAGACTATTAGCATAATCAACCACATCATTAAGAAAACTAATCAAAATGGTATAATTATCTCAATAGATGCAGAGAAAGCTTTTGACAAAATATAGCACCCATTCCTAAAAAAAACACTAAAGAGCTTAGAAATAGGTGGTGCTTTCCTTAAAATAAAAAGCAGCATCTACCTAAAACCATCAGCAAGCATGATATGTAATGGAGATAAGTAAGAAGTATTCCCAAAAAGATCCAGGATGAAACATGGATGTTCCTTATCACCTCCATTATTTAATATTGTGCTAGAAATGTTAGCTTTAGCAATCAGAGAAGAAAAAGGAATTAAAGGAATTGGAATAGACAAGGAGGAAACAAATCTATCACTCTTTTCAGATGATATGATGGTATACTTCAAGAATCCTAGAGAATCAACTAAAAATTTGCTTGAAATAATTAACAACTTTAGCAAAGTAGCAGGATAGAAAATAAATCCATATAAATCATCAGCATCTCTATACATGATCAATGAAGTCCAGCAGCAAGAGATAAAAAGAGAAATTCCATTTAAATTAATGGTAGACAATATAAAATACTTGGGAGTCAACTTGCCATGGCAAACCCAGGAACTCCATGAACATAATTACAAAACACTTTTTTTTTTTTTTGTGAGGCAGTTGGGGTTAAGTGACTTGCCCAGGGCCACACAGCTAGTGTTAAATGTCTGAGGCTGGATTCGAACTCAGGTATTCCTGAATCCAGGACCGGTGCTCTATCCACTGTGCCATCCAGCTGCCCCCTACAAAACACTTTTTGCACAAATCAAATCAGATCTAAATAATTGGAAAAATATAAGTTGCTCATGGATAGGCCGAGCTAATATAAGAAAAATGACAATACTACCCAAATTAATTTACTTATTCAGTATCATCCCAATCAGACTACCTAAAAATTATTTTATATTGCTAGAAAAAATAATAACAAAATTCATCTTGAAAAACAAAAGGTCAAGAATATCAAGGGAAATAATGAAAAAATGCACAGGAAGGTGGGCTAGCTATACCAAATCTGAAGCTTTACTATAAAGTGACAGTCATCAAAACTATCTGGTACTGACTATGAAATAGAGTGGAGGATCAATGGAATAGGTTAGGTACAGGAGACACAGTAGAAAGTGACTTTAATAATGTATTGTTTGATAAACCCAAAGAATCCAGCTTCTGGGATAGGAACTCAGTATTTGACAAAAACTTCTGGGAAAACTAGAAGATAGTATGGCAGAAATTAGGCATAGACCATCATCTTATACTAAAATAAGGTCAAAATGGGAATGTGATTTAGATAGAAAAGGTGATACTATAGGTAAACTAGGAGAGAAAAGGAATAGTTTACCTCTCAGATATCTGGAAAACAGAACAGTTTATGACCAAAGAAGAGATAGAGAATATTATGAAATGCAAGATGGATGATTTTGATTACATTAAATTCAAAAAGTTTTATACAAACAAAAGCAGTGCATCGAAAGTTAGAAGGGAGACAGAAATCTGGGAAACAATTTTTATAGCCAGTACTTCTGATAAAGGCCTCATTTCTAAAATATATTGAGAAATAAATCAAATTTATAAGAATCCAAGTCATTCTCCAATTGAGAATTGGTCAAAGGATATGAACAGGCAGTTTTCTGATGAAGAAATCAAAGTTATTGACATGAAAAAAATGCTTTAAATCACTATTAATTAGAGAAATGCAAATTAAAACAACTCTGACACCAATCAGATTGGCTAATATGACAAAAAAGGAAATAATAAATGTTGGAGAAGTTTTGGAGAAATTGGAACACTAATGCATTGTTGGTGGAGCTGTGAACTGATCCAACCATTATGGAGAGCAATTTGGGCCTTTACCCAAAGGGTTATAAAGCTTTGCATACCCTTTGACCCAGCAAAACCACTATTAGGACTTTTTCCCAAAGAGATCATATAAAAGGGAAAAGGACCCACATGTACAAAAATATTTATAGCTGCTCTTTTTGTGGTGGCAAGGAATTAGAAATTGAGGGGTGGCCTATCAATTGGGGATGGCTGAAAAAGTTGTGGTATATGAATGTAATGGAATACTATTTTGCTATAAGAATCAATGAGCAGGAAGATTTCTGAGAAACTTGGAAGGACTTGCATGAACTGATGATGAGTTAGATTAGTAGAACCAGGAGAACATTGTACACAGGATCAACAACATTGTGTGTCAATCAACTGTGATAGACTTGATTTTTCTCAGCAATACAATGGTCCAGGATAGTTCCAAAGGAATCATGATGGAAAATGCTCTCTAAATACAGAAGAAAAAAAAAGAACTGTTGAATCTGGATGCAGATTGAACCATACTATTTTTATTGTTTTTGTTGTTGTTAGTTTTCTTTTTTTGAGGTTTTTCCTTTCAGCTCTGATTCTTCTCACATTACATGACTAATGTAGAAATATGTTTAATGTGATTGTACATATATAACCTGTATCAGATTGCTTGCTGTCTTGGGGAGGGGGGAGGGAGAGGAGGGATGGAGAAAAAATTGAAACTAGAAATCTTATAAAAACAAATGTTGAAAATTATCTCTAAATATAACAAAAAATATATATATTTATATGGGAATAAAATAAAGATACCCTGACCTCAGGGAATTTACATTATAATTGGCCATGATAACCTATAAAAGAATAAGTTCCTCTGTGCAGGGGCATGGTAGAAAAAGTTCAGAGTCGAGGATACAACCTTTAGATGAATGAAATAAAGAAATTACCTGATGACTTAGAGTGAGTCAAGAAATCCATTAAGAATAAAGAATGCTAAGAATGAGGAAGGTGAAAAATAATTAAGGTTATATTTAAAGTGAAAAGTTAGAGATAAGAGAGTGAGAATACTGAGTATACTTTTTTTTTTTTTGATGAGGCAATTGGGGTTAAGTGACTTGCCCAAGGTCACATAGCTAGTAAGTGTTAACTGTCTGAGGCTGGCTTTGAACTCAGGTCCTCCTGACTCCAGGGCCAGTGCTCTATCCACTGCACCATCTAGCTGCCCCCCATGAGTATACATTTTTAAAAGGAAAGAAATGAAATTTACAATTAAATAAAAGAAGCAAAAAAAGAAATTAAACAAATAGGAATCTAGGGATGTGGAAATTATAATTAGAAAAGTAATCGATGACTCATACCAACTTTTCTGTTCACTAATTCTAGACTCTGCTGAAAGAGAATACACCCCCATTGATGCAATACTTTCTATAAGCATATGACAGGATGATAAACAATGGAAAAATATTTTCTGAATCTTCCAACAGTGGAAGGAGGTTTAAGTATGATCAATATGATACCGTTTAACCCTTTATTTTAAGTATTTCTGAATGCTCAGAAAGCTGTTTTTAAAAATCCCAGATGGAAAACTTCATGTTTTCCCTGTATATATAGAAACCCTGTTGGGAAATGCTTCCAATGAAAGAAAAATAAACAATCTTTGAAAATTGTAAATGATCATCCTGTGAAAGGGCTTAATGAAGATTATAGCAATGTGGTGGTAAAAGTTGAAAACCTAAAGATGAAAAACATTTAATTACATATGAAGATAAAGAAATGGATAACTATCCTATTAAATAATAAATAATGGAATTGATGGCATATTAAAACAATGGGGAAAGAAGAATAACAAAGAATTATCATCTTCAATCATTAAGTCTTCTATTCAACTAACTTTATGCCTACTCTGTGCCAAGCCTTGTGTTAGTCCCTAGAATGACACAAAAATAAAGAAGGCAGGAGCTTTTTTCTATTACACAGTTGACTTTAAGAAACTTTTTGTAAAGTATGGGAAATCTTGACTGTAAAGTCTCTCTTAGTAGAAAATCTGAAGTCCATAATTGTTTAAAAAAGACAGGAAGATAACTAGCCACAAGGATAAAATGCATTATTAAAGGGAGAAAGGAAAAACCAGCAGAAGCAAAAGGCAATAACAATTTCAGTGGAGGATAAAGGTTGAGTATCTAAAAATGAAAACTGGTAAAGTTCTATGGTACATAAAAAGAATGAAATAATTTTTATATGCATCAATGGAACTTGATCAGTTAATGGCTACAGGAATAAAAAGATGTTTGCGAGAATTTGGTAAATAAAAGAATTAAGAGCAGAAACATAACTCCTTCAGGAGATTTAGAGGGCTTGTCTTTCCTTGACAGGTGATACAGGAGGAATATGACTAATCCCATTCTAGCCTTTGCCTCTTGCATCAGAGTGTTTAGACATATGAAGAAAACATTTTTCTCTTTTTTAAAGGCAATGCCACTTCCATCCTTCTGATGTTGCTTGAATAATTCTTTACTATGTTTCAACACCTTTGGAATAGGGTTCCTCCTCTTCAATCTAATGTTCTTGGAGGTGATATTGTTATGAGTATAACTGAAGATTTTTAAACTTTAAATAATACTTTTGAACATTCACTGTATAGTTGGACACAAAGAAATATGAGAGGGAGATCAGATGTCATTCTTTAACTACAAGGGGCAAAGCTTCTATTATTATGATCCTTCTCACACGTTACCCTTTTATTAACATCCCAGATGGAATGAGTTAATAAACTAGAATGAGAGACCCTTTTGAATGCTGTGCAACATGTCATGAATTGGGATCATATCAGCATAAGGGCTACTTCTACTAAAACCTCCCACCGATTTCCTGCTTTGGTTATTTAGGGATATTTATCCTTATGATGGGTTATATCCAATGGAAAGATGAAGAGTTAGGTATTGAAACCATTAGACAAGTTGTGTTGTTCTCATGAAGCCAATACCATCTCATCTAGCACTGTGTTCCAGAATTTTGTCTAATTATTGTTATGTTGATCATACCTCAGATGAGATGATGTTGATTTACGAGTAAGAAAAATAATTAAATTATGTACAATATATAGGCACTTTTAAAAGGAATAAACATCAAATGTTCAAATATTATCAATTTGAGAGATCTCTGAGAATAAAAGGTGCTACAGAAATGGATAGTCAAGTATTTATAAGCATGATGCTAAATTAATGTCCATACAACAAAAAATACATTTCTTGATTTCTTGAAATGTATATGTAGGAAAGAATTAACTAAGAATGCAGCAGATATCTCAGCATATTTTAATATCTGATTTATTATAATGCCTATCCAAAGAAAGTCCAAGATACAACAGCAGAACATTTTGTTCTTGTTGGGAATTTATTTTCTTTCTATCATTGAAAATTTCTTGTACTGAGCTTTGTCTTGGCTACTTAGTTTCCATTAATTTGAGAAATCCACAGATTCATAGTTATAAAGCTCAACTAAGAGGCTCTTGAACCATTATTCCATTTTGTAAAAGTTGAAAGTAGTAGGGTTTATCTGTAAGGCAGGCAGCAAATTGGTTCTGAAGTTTCACCCTTTCTCTGCCTCCCCCTTTTCCACAGATCTCTTACTAATAAAAAGGATTGAGGAATTAATAATGCAATAAAATTGTTCCCATCAATAGAATCCTCTATTCAGAAGGTTTAGAAACTAACATACCTATCACAATAACCCATAATGTTGTTAGGATGAGAGGTTACACTTTGTTAGCTCCCTTCTAACTAGGCTAGGCACATCATATAACCTTTTCGGTTATTTTTTGTTTTACTGTCATATCTACAGAAAATTAATAAACACAGTTCTTCGGGGCAGAGTATCATCTGAAAGATATTTTTGCATCTATTTTGTGAGGGGAACAAAGGCAATAGACAGAACAGGTAGGACATGTAAAACATTATACAGATATACTTAAGAGGTTGCCAATGGTCCATACATATTGAAAACAGCTGCTGTTATGTTGGTTTATGTTTTTGGTATTTCATTGCAGGATTTTCTAGGAATTTTTACTGAGGACAGACTATAGTGAATGCAGCTAGAGAAAATCTGGGGCCAACCACTTTAAAAAGCTGTGCATATTCTCTTTGGATGGGCAAATCTTTTCATGAGGAGAGAACAATGGAGGGAGCAGGAAAGGTAAGTGAGCATAGATGGCTTGGGAAGTGAATATAGTACTTGTTTTTTTTCTGAGAGAATCAATAAAGGAAATTGGTATACTTGAATTATCTGTGTATTGAAAAGCAAGAGGAAGCATTCCTTGAAATATTTTTTTTATCTAGTCTTTTAAAAAATTAATTGAAAAGTAGCATGTTATAGGTGATTGAATACTGGAATAGGAACAAAGAAAAACTTGTGTGTGAATTCCTTCTTGGTCACTTACTAACCATGAGACAATACATTGTTCATGAAACCAATCTGAGACTTAATTAATCTGTAAGTGTGGGATAATACTTATCTTATATGTACTACCCAATGTTTTTGTAAAAAGGAAATGTGAAAAAGTATATGAAGCATTCCATAAATATTGAAGTGTTATTGAAGCAACTGAAGAGGAGATGGATAACATGGATAATATTTAATTGTAATTTAGGTAATCAGGATAGTTATTTATCTATCCAAATATACGTATATATATATAGTTATAAATAGGTATAGATATGGATATGGCTATGGGTATGGGTATGGGTATGGAAAGGGATAGATAATTTATTCAAGGAAAATTCCCCCCACCTATATCATATATATACACACACACACACACACACACACACACACTCACATATATACATATATATTTATTTATGTATGTGTATGTATATATGCATATACATACATATACATGTATACAAATATATGTATAAAACATAATTATTTGTGTATGTACACATTATATCAAATGTATATACACATATCTTTATAAGTATATATGCATTTGGATGGAGAGAGATACTTTTCAATGATTGAATCCAAAATTAATAGATACAGGAAGTACTAAACAATAGTGTCTTCAAATGACTCTAGTGGTAGAAAATTTTTTTCTTGAAATAGGACAGATATGGAATGTAGAAGATTATAAATGGTAGTATATCAGAAAAGAGAAAAAAGTAGAAAGAGATTGAATATTGTTGAAGAACTCAATTAAACGGAATTGTTCCAAGGATATTTGGAATACTCAAGAATCACCAAAAATTGGTGGAAAAAAGGACATTTTCACAGATATTTATTTTCAGCAATATGAATAGAACTAGCATATTTATACAATTTCCCCTTATTGCACATTTAACAAAATGATGATATTGAAATGACATTTAGGGAGATAAATATGCTTCAAATAAAGTATGCAAGCCCAAAGTGCAATGTCCATTATAATTACTCTTATAAAGAGAAGAATAGTAAATTAAGATGGTGGGGGAAAGGCAGTGAAATCTCAGAGATCCCCACATGCTCATGCCAAAACCCTCCAAATAATGCCATAAGACAATTCCTGGAGCAGCAGAAACCAGAAAAGGATGGGGTGAGATCATTTTCTAGCCAAAGATGGCTTAGAAGGTCAGCAGGAAAGGTTTGTTGTGCCAGGGTAGGAGAGGTGCCCAGCCCTGCAGCCACAGAGACACATATCCAGAACCAGGCCATGCCAGAGAAAGAGACATCCAGAGCCTCTGATGAAGTGGCACCTGCTTTTAGAACTCAGCTCACAGTCTGGGGAGAGGGTCAAGTGTTTGGTTTGGGGTAGATTACAGGGATCTCTGTAGGAAATGAGGTAAAACTGTGGTTTTTCCCATGCTGGGAACCAGGCAGCAGTCTTTAGTGGTGGGCTATAAGTAGTGGGCCAATAATAATAGGGGTTGTAGGACTTCCAGGGGCTCCCCTGCTGAGAGGGCCTGGCTGACCTTTTTTATAAGGTCAGCCCAACATCAGGAAATTGCCTCATAAAGCCTTGTTCCCACGAGAGGATATGAACTCTGACCTCAGCACATTCTATTCATGGACTGCCTTCAAGTCATGTCAATCGATCGAGTTAAATGCTACCAGCCAATTACCTTGGAGCAGGGTATAGGGACCACCTGTCTTCTGACCTGCAGGGAGCTTTCACTCTCACAGGCACAGGAATTTCCACTTTGGGGCCTGAGACGCACAGTTGAAGGGGGCTTTTTCTCTCCTCTTAGATCCTAGCTAGGCTTTACTATCTTTCAGAGGCATGTGTTCTCTCTTTACTAATATCTAATATACATTAAAAGATTTTTAATGCCCAAAACTTACGCTAAAGCTACTAATTCATAAGTAAACTCTAGCTAATTTTCCCTACACTTGGGACAGAGATAGAACACCACATATTAGCTTTTAAACATCACAGGGCCCTGGTGGGGGGAAGGGCACAGGCACTCATGAAGCTATTAACCATAGTAAAACAGAATTCTGTTTCCAGGTTAAAGACCAAGCAACTCTGGGGCTATTTACAGATCAGAGCACAGGCCAGGGAAATGAAGAATCTGCCACTCCTTAAATCTTACTACCTTGGACCCCTTGAAGCTTGAGAAAGTACAGCCTGGAAGCAGTGCCCCACTTTAAGAAAGAGTTAAAAGTCAAGTAAAAGATGGGTAAAATAAGCAGAGAAAGATACAGACCAAAGAAAGTTTCTTTAGTGACAAAGAAGATCGTGGTACAAGCTCAGAAGAGGATAGCAACATCAGGGATCCTCTATCCCAAGCTTCCAAGAAAAATATTAATTAGTCTCAGTGCATAGAAGCACATAAAAGGGACTTTGATGATAAAGTAAGAGAGGCAGAGAATAAAATTAGAGTGACACAGGGAAGTTATGAAAAAAAAAGTCAACAGCTTGAAAAGCCAAATGGAAAAGCTCTCTGAAGAAAATAATTGCCTAAGTATTAGGTTTGAACAAATGAATGATAATAACTTTATGAGAAATCAATACACAATAAAGCAAATCCAAATGAATAAAAATAGAGGGAAATATGAAATATCTGCTTGGAAAAATAGGTGACTTGGAAAATAGATCCAAGAGAGATAATTTCAAAATAATTGGACTATCTGAAAACCATGATCAAAAAAGAGCTTAGACATCATCTTCCAAGAGATTGTCAGTAAAAAATTGTCCTGATACTGTAGAAGCAGTAGGTAAAATAGAAATTGAAAGACTTTAACAATAACCACCTGAAAGAGATCCCAAAATGAAAACTTCCAGAAATATTATATCCAAATTCCAGAACTCCCTGATCAAGAAGAAAATAACACAAGCATCCAGAAAGAAACAATTCAAGTGGTGTGGAGCCACAGTCAGGATAAGTTCTAGCAGCATGCAATATGATATTCCAGAGGATAAAGGAATTGGGATTACAACCAAGAATCACCTACCCAGCAAAATTTAGTATAAACTTTCAGGGGAAAAATGGAATTTAATGAAAAACAGGACTTTCAGGTACTTGTGATGAAAAGACCTGAACTGAATAGAAAACTTGACTTTCATATACAAGACCCTAGAGAAGCATAAAACGTTAAACAGTTAAAAGAAATAAAGAGGGATGTTAAAAGCTTAAACAGTTTACATTCCTACATGGGAAGATGATCCCTCTAACTCATAAGATTTTTTCCAGTATTCAGGCAAGTGATAGGAATAACTTTAGACAAAGGGCACAGGTGGGAATTGATTATGAAGGGATGGTATTTGTAAAGCATTTCTTTTTGTTTATCTTTTTTTTTATGGGGTGGTTAGCGATGGGTAGCATGCCTGGGGTCATGAAATAGATGAGTGTTTTGTGTGCTAATGTAATAAAAATGACAATTCTACCTAAATTAATTTACTTATTTCATGTCATACTAATCAGACTACCTAAAATTATTTTATAGAGGTGGAAAACATAATAACAAAATTCATCTGGAAAAACGAAAGTTCAAGAATATCAAGGGAAATAATGGGGGGGGGAAAGCACAGGAAGGTGAGCTAGCTATACCAGTTCTGAATCTTTATTATAAAGCTGCAGTCATCGGAACTATTTGGTACTGGCTGAGAAATAGAGTGGAAGATCAATGGAATAGGTTAGCCACAGGAGAAACAATAGTAAATTATTTTAGCAATGTACTGTTTGATAAACCCAAAGACTCCAGCTTCTGGGATAGGAACTCAGTGTTTGACAAAAAAACTGCTGGGGCAACTGGAAAAATGTATGGCAGAAACTAGGCATAGAACAGCATCTTACACTTTATACTAAAATAAAGTTAAAATGGATATACCATTGAGACATAAAATATGGTACTATAGGTAAATTAGGAATGAAAGAAATAGTTTACCTCTCAGATTTAGGGAAAGGAGAATAGTTTATGACAAAACAAGAGATAGAGAATGTTATGAAAAGAAAAATGGATGATTTTGATTACATTAAATTAAAAAGTTTTTGTACAAACAAAAGCAATGCATTCAAAATTAGAAGGTAGGCAGAAAGCTAGGAAACAATTTTTATAGTCAGTATTTTTGACAAAGGCCTCATTTCTAAAATATATAGGGAACTAAATCAAATTTATAAGAATCCAAGTCATTTCCCAATAAAGAAATGGTCAAAATATATGAACAGGCAGTTTTCAGATGAAGAACTCAAAGGTATCTATCACCATATGTAGGGGCCAAATTTTAATTGGGGAATGTTAGCTGGGTGACTAGCCACAATATTGAGGCAAGGAAGGAGACCAACATTCACCTTCAAAAAAAGAACAGGGTTTATTAACAAGAAGGAACTTAAAAACACAAGCAAGATCAGTAGAATTAAGGGAAAGGACAAAAAATGGGGGAAGGGAAATGATACAAGCTGAATAACACCACCACCCAGGAATCAGCTGAGAACAGCCATCTGCATCCTGTTGCTTTCCAGCTTCAAGATAGAATGGGCATATTTCCCCCTTCTCCTTCCCAGCAGACCCCAGGCTTACGAAAAACAGCTCTGAACCATTTGGCTGGCAGCTCTGACTGATAGTCACATGACTGCCCTCACTGAGCTTCCAGTCATTATAGTTTTGCCAAGAACATGTAGGCAATGGCGAGTGGTGATGGTGTGAGGTGCCAGTGCCATGGTGATGGCTACAACCAGTGGGTGGACCACTGTGCCATTGTAGGGACACAGTGCCTGAGCCCCAGGCCTGTGTGTGCACCAGCTTTTTAAAAAAATTCTAGCCAAAAAATGGGGTCATGAAAATATCAAATACCAATTAATTCTTTACATTCCCCTCTTTGTTTCATCAAGAAACACTGGGTGTTTCCTTGATGGAACAACAAATAATAAACAATAAATAATAAATAAAAAATAACAGTATATCATAACCTATGCTAACAAACAATATACTAATAACAATATAGGAAAGGGAAAATACATATTACAGATGATGTATATAGTAACAGAAGGAAAAACAAAAAAAATGTTCATTTAGAGTCCTTGAAATCTTGTCTTCTTTGAGTGTTAAGATGCCATCAGGGGGACTGGATTCTGGTCCGGATTCTGGATTCTGATTGTCTCTGGATACTTTTACTTCTTTAGCTGTCGAACTGCTGGATTTCCATTAATCATTAGTATAGCATTGTCAATGATCAAATTAAACAGCAAGAGTTCTTCAAAATATAACATATAGAAGAAATTTATACTTGAAATATGCAACATATTAGACATATGAAAAGTGCTCTAAATCACTAGTGATTAGAGAAATGCAAATTAAAACAACTCTGAGGTACCACCTGACTCCTATCAGATTGGCTAATATGACAAAAAAGGAAAATAATAAATGTTGGAGAATCTGTGGAAAAATTGGAAAACTAATGCATTGTTGGTGGAGCTGTGAACTGATCCAATCATTCTGGAGAGCAATTTGGAACTATGCCCAAAGGGCTATAAAGCTGTGCATACCCTTTGACCCAGCAAAACCACTATTAGTTCTTTTCCACAAAGAGATCATAAAAAAGGGAAAAGGACCCACATGTACAAAAATATTTATAGCTGCTCTTTTCATGGTGGCAAGGAATTGGAAATTGAGGGATTGCCCATCAGTTGGGGAATTGCTGAACAAGTTGTGGTATATGAATGTAATGGATTACTATTGTGTGGTAAGAAGTGATGACCAAGCAGATTTCAGAGAAACCTGGAAGGACTTACATGAATTGATGCTGACCGAGATGAACAGAACCAGGAGAACATTATACACAGCATCAACACCATTGTGTGTAGATCAACTGTGATAGACTTGATTCTTCTCAGCAATACAATGTTCCAAGATAGTTTCAAAGGACTCATAATGGAAAATGCTCTCTAAATCCAGGGGAAAAAAAAAGATATGTGGAATCTAGATACAGATTGAAACATACTATTTCTTTTGTTTTTGGTACAGTTGTTTTTCTTTTTTGAGGTTTTTCCTTTTTGCTCTGATTCTTCTTTCAAAGCATGACTAACACAGAAATATGTTTAATGTGAGTATCAATATATAAACTATATCAGATTGCTTGCTGTCTTGGGGAGACTGGAGGAGAGGGAGAAAAAATTTGAAACTAGATACCCTATAAAAACAAATGTTGAAAACTATATCTACATGTAACTGGAAAATAATAAAATACTTTTATGAAAAAATCACATGAGCCTTTTTATACATGTGAGGAGCTGTTTTTAAATGGTGAATTTTAATTAAAATTCTACAAAATTCAGTTGGTCTCTTTCTCATTAATAAAAAAGAGGTGGGGATAGTAGTAGTGAACTCCATCTAATTTTTCTATCAGAAAGAACCACATGAGAATTATGTTATAAATGTGAAATACTTCATGTTCCTTGGAAAACAGATGCTAATGTGGAGTCAAAGTAGTATCCTTTAGCAGATATTTGAAAGCCCTTTCATGAAAAATGGACAGTTGTGGTTTCATACTGATCTCACTATCAGGTAATATTGCTTCTGACTTAAGGATATATAAGAGAAAATAATGGGAATTTCTGTGCTTTAAAAAAAGTATTTCAAACTTGTTCAATATTGTCCCAGTTAAATGCCATAGAAATAAATACCATAAAGTTAGAAAGGGCAATAATTCCCTTTTAAAGGGATCATTTGAGTCCATTTTTCATCTGTTAAATCTGCTAACAGAAAATATTTACTGTAATCTTTATCACAAAAATAGATATAAAATTGTCCTTCTCAAAAGAGAATGCCCAATAAACTTGTAAAACTGTCACTAATAAATATTTAAATCTAGAACACTTAAACAAAGTTAAGGAAAAGATATCAATAAAAACAAACAAATAAAAAATAAAAACATAAGCCTTAACTTTTTTTTTCAGGGCAATGAGGGTGTAGTGACTAGCCCAGGATCACATAGCTAGTAAGTGCCAAGTGTCTGAGGCTGGATTTGAAATGAGGTCCTCCTGAATCTAGGGCCGGTTCTTTATCGACTGCACCACCTGGCCTCCCCCAGAATTCTTAAAGAAGAAATTATAGATTCAAGAAAATGGGAGGAAGTTGACTTTGTTTGGTTTTGTTTTGTTCTATAGAGGTGACTTGTTAGACTTTATGCATTGAGGCACACTAAAATGATGATGACTCAAGGATAACAAGTCATCCCACCATAGGCACTAGTGGCCCTTTTCATTTTAACTAGATATATGTTAATTTATGTACAATATTTCCAGTACAGAACTCCCTCTATTTATGGAGAAGGGAAAATTTTGGTTTTTAATTCTTAGTAATTTGTCTGGGGCATGAACATTTTAGGAACCTGTTGATAGTCAAACTGCTAGCATATGCCAAATATGGTTCTTGAATATTGTTCTGTTTTACTCTAAGTCCAGCTCTCAGTGTACCATATCATGGTGCTTCTCCAAGGTATCTATACAGGAATTCTAGGTTCTGATTTGTTCGTGTCTACTAATTTAAAAAATGGCATTTATTATGCATATATATGTAAATATATAATGTAATGTATTTGTTACATTCACCTAGTAGTGGTATTCCTGGGCTGAAGGATATGCACAGTTTTATAGCTATTTGAATATATATTTCCAAATTATTCTTCACAATGGTTGAGCCAATTAACTATCCCACCAACAGTTTATTAGTGTACCTCTTTGTGCTCTTCCCCACAAACATTTGTGATTTCTGATGGTTGTGAGGTTTTACTTCAAAGTTATTTAAATTGTCTTTTCTCTAATTTATAGTGATGTGAAGCTTTTTAAAAATAATATTTTATTTTTTCCTATAACATGTAAAGACAAGTATAAACATTCAACTTTTATTTTTTTCCATTTTTTTCTTCTTTTTTTTTGTGGGGCAATTGGCATTAAGTGACTTGCCCAGGGTCACACAGCTAGTAAGTGTCAAATATCCGAGGCTGGATTTGAACTCAGGTCCTCCTGAATCCAGGGCTGGTGCTCTATCCACTGCACCACCTAGCTGCCCCTAACTTATAAATTTTTGAGTTTCAAATTTTTCTCCTTCACTGACCTTGACCAAAGACAGTAAGCAATTTGATGTGTTATATCTGTGCAATCATATAAATTTTATTTCCATATTATCCATACTATGAGAGAAAAAATAAACCCAAAGGGAAAAATGAATAAAATAAATAAGGTGAAAAACAGTATGCTTTAATATGTATTCAGACCCCATCAATTCTTTCTCTGGATATGGATAATCTTTTTTCATTATGAGTCTTTTGGGATTGTCTTGGAGCATTCTATTGCTGAGAATAGGTAAACTATTCACAGTTGATCTTCACACAATATTGCTGTTACCATGTACAATGTTCTCCTCTTTCTGTTCATTAAACTTTGCATGTCTTTGTATATCTTTCCAGTTTATTTTTACCTGAAATTAGCCTGCTTGTCATTTCTTAAAGTACACCAGTACTCCATTAGTATCATAGATAATAAATTATGTAGCCATTCCCCAACTGATGAGCATCCATTGATTTCAAATTCTTTACTACCATAAAAATTCTGCTATAAATATTTTTGTACAAATATATCTTTTTCCTTTACTTTATCTCTGGTATAAAGACCTAATAGTAGTATTTCTGGGTCAAAAGACATACAGAGTTTTTATAGCCCTTTGGTCATAATTACAAATTACTCTCCAGTATGGTTGGATCAGTTCACAAGTCCAACAGTGGAATAGTGTTCCAATTATCCCACATCTACTCCAATATTTATCATTTGCCTTTTAAGTCATATTATTCAATTGTATATTTGTGAGGGCTAAATGAGAGTTTATTTCATTTGAATTTCTCTCATCTATAGAGATTTTGAGCATTTTTTCCAGCAGAATATAGATAACTTTAATTTACTCTTCTGATATGTACCTGTCTATATCCTTCAACCATTTGCAAATTGGAGAATACATTGTATTCTTATATTTTTTTTTAGTGAGGCAATTGGGGTTAAGTGACTTGCCCAGGGTCACACAGCTAGTAAGTGTTATGTGTCTGAGGCCAGATTTGAACTCAGGTACTCCTGACTTCAGGGGTGGTGCTCTATCCACTGCACCACCTACTAGCTGCCCCATATTCTTATAAATATGACTTCATTTTCTATATATTTGAGAAATTAATACTTTGTGACACACTTGCTATAAAATTATTACCAAGCTTTCTGATTTCCTTCTTTTTTTTTGCATTTGCTTTTTGTTCAAAAACTTTTTTTATTTAATACAATAAAAGTGGCTGTTTTATATCTCATAATACTCTCTATTTCTTGTTTGCTAATAAACTATTTCCATCTGCTTAGATCTGACAGGTAAACTATTCTTTGGGAATGTCTAAGTACACCATCATGTCATCTGCAAAAAAAAAAAAAAAAGATTATTTTTTCTTAATTGCTCTTCAAATTAATTCAATTCTCTTTTGTTCTCTTCTTGCTGTAGCTAATATTTCTAATACAATATTGAATAATAGCAGTGAAAATGGACATCCTTTCTTCACCCTTGTCTTGTTAGGAAGGCTTCTAGCTCATCCACATTTTGCATAATTCTTCTTGATGGTTTTAAATATATTCGACTTAAGTTTTTTTGGTGGGGCAATGGGGGTTAAGTGAGTTTCCCAAGGTCACACAAGTAGGAATTGTCAAGTGTATGAGGCCAGATTTGAACTAAGGTCTTCCTGAATCCAGGGCTGGTGCTTTATCCACTGCATCAGCTAGCTGCCTCCTCTACTTATAATTTTTAAGAAAAATTATTTTTATTCCTATGCTGTCTAGTGTTTTTAAATAGAAATGTGCATTGTAGTTTGTCAAAAGTGGCATCTAGAGAAATAAGCACATAATTTCTGTTGTTTTGATATGGTCAATTATGCTGATGGTTTTCCTAATATTGAATCACCCCTATATTCCTTATATAAATCCCACGTGGTCATAATGTATGATCCTTGAGATATATTTCTGTAAGTTCCTTGCTAAGGTTTTATTTAACATATTTTGCATCAATATTCATTAGGGAAATTGTTCTTTAGTTTAGTTTTCTTTCTTCCTGGATTAGGTATCATCATCATAGTTTTTGTCATAAAAATTGTAAGACTCCATCTTTCCCTATTTTCCCAAATAGTTTACATAGTATTGGATATTAATTGTTCCTTAAGTATTTGGTAGAATTTTCTTGTGAATCCATCTATCCCTGGGCATTTTTTTCTTAGTGTGTGAATTTATGCCTTGTTCAATTTCTAAGATAAGGTTATGTAAGTATTCCATTTCCTCTTATGTTTGGTGAATTTATATATTTTTGGAAATATTAATTTATTTTTCACTTAGATTGTCAGATTTAATGATATATAATTGGACAAAATAATTCTTAATAATTGCTTTCATTTTCTCTTCGTTGGTGGTAAATTCACCCTTTCATTATTTATACTAGTAATTGGTTTTTTCTTTATTTTTTAAAAACAAATTAACCAATGTTTTGTTTATTGTCTCTTTTCATAAAACCAGTTCATAATATTTTTCATTAGATCAATGATTTTCTTTAAATTTTATACATCTCTTCTTTGATTTTCAGTATTTCTGATTTGGTTTTGAAGAGGGTTTTTTTTTTTTTTAATTTGCTTCCCCCTCTTTTGTTTTTAGTTACATACCTAGTTAATTTATATTATCTTTCTCTATTTTATTTATGTAAGAGTTCTGAGATATAAATTTTCCCTCAAGTACTGTTTTGCCTTCATCCCCATAACTTTTAGTATGTTTCTCATTGTTGTTATTCTCTTTAATGTCATTATTGATTGTTTCTATCATTTGATCTTTGGACCACTATTATTCAGTTTCCAATCAATTATAATCTATCTTTCCACTCTACTTTATTGAATGAAATTTTTAAGGCATTATGATTTGAAAAGCATACATTTAATATTTCTGCCTTTCTGAATATGATTGTGAGTCTTTTATGACCTAATACACAATCAGTTTTTTTCTGGGTACCATATATTGCTGATAAAAGTATAAATTTCTTTCTATTCCCATTCAATTTTCTCCAGAGGTCTATCATTAAAGTTTTCTAAAATTCTGTTCAAATCTTTTAACTTCCTTCTGGTTTATTTTGCATTTAGGTTTATCTACTTATTTTTTTTATGTATTTCATGCTTAACTCATCTCTCCCCTTAGAAGTTGGATGCAATACCATTGGTGTAAATATGTTTAGTATTGATATAAATTAATTTTCTATGGTATCTTTTAGCAAAAGGCAGATTCCAGTCTTATCTAGTCTGTCTGGATCTATTTTTGCTTTTGCTTTGTCTAATACCATGATTATCACTCCTGATTTGTTTGTTTGATTTTTTTAACTTCAGCTTGAGAGAAATGATTATTAAAAGCTCATGATTTGGGGAGAGGCAGAGCACTCTTTTTTTTTCTAAAGTCCTCACTTCAAAGTTCAGTCTCTTGAAGGGCATTATGGATGAGATTGAATTAGATCATCATTTTATTCTGACTGTACACAAACTTTCACAGAATTTAATCTAAGTTGGGAAATACCATTGCGTTCTACTCAGGTTTGGATAAGGATGAATTCTTTGAATATGTTGCCCAAAGCTGGAATGGTCGTGGTATAGAGATATTCTCTGTCTAAAAGTAATACTATAATATTCTCAGTGTTTCATTGGAATGAACCCACTTTTCATTGTAATAGTCATCTCATTAATTGTTAACCAATCAAACTTGATTATCATCCTCTGGAACATCCATTTTCCAAGGTCATATAAGATATGAGGGTCATTGGCATTCAAGAGTGCCACTGATCTCTTTTATTAAAATGCTAACATTATTAGTTAAATGAGTAATTACTAAGAAAGTATATCTCTTGAATCTTTCAAACATCACAAACTGAACCATAATAGTTTCTGTATTTTTCTGCTTGAAGTATGTTTTTTATAATGAACAAATTATAGGAACCTGGTTTTTAATTCACTCTGCTATCTACTTCATTTTGTAGGTGAGTACATCCCATTTACATTTATAGTTATGATTACTACCTGTATTTCCCTATATTCTACTTTTCTATTTATCCTTATCACCGGTATTTTGCTTCTGGTCACTGCTTCCTACAATGTGCCCTCCTTTGTATTTCTCCCCTCTCCATTTTCTTATCTCCCTTCTCTATTACTCATCTATACAATAAGATATATTTCTTTATGCAAAAGGCTGTGTATGTTCGTTCCTTTCCACACCTCCAACAATGCATTATTGTGCCAATTTTCCCTCATTATCTCCAAGATTTTTATTTTTTTCTGTCATATTAGACAATCTTATGGGTGTGAGATGGTACCTCAGAACTGTTTTAATTTGCATTGCTCTAATCAATAGTGATTTAGAGAATTTTATATGACTATAGATAGCTTTAATTTCTTCATCTGTAAATTTCCTGGGCATATCCTTTGACCATTTCTCAATTAGGGAATCACTTGTATTGCTATAAATTTGATTCAGTTCTCTCCATATTTGATGAATGAGGCCTTTATCAGAGACACATGATGCATTGATTGCATTGGATATTTTATGCAAAAAAAACTTTTAAAGTTTTATTATACAGGGCCAGCTAGGTGGAGCAGTGGATAGACCACTGGTCCTGGATTCAGGATGACCTGAGTT